>NW_026562496.1:660000-782871 GCF_027474105.1 Poeciliopsis prolifica | reverse complement strand
TTCATGAATTTGCAGAAAATTACACAGTGGTGCATTTTTGACTTATTTCACTGAGAGAAAGCTTTTTTCGTCTTAGTCTTATTTTTGACTTCTTTCACTGAGATCAACACTGGAATTGTTCAAAACACTAAAATTTACTGCTTCAGTACTTCTAAGCTGTTTCAAAGATTATGAAGCTGAACTTTCATGAATTTGCAGAAAATTACACAGTGGTGCATTTTTGACTTATTTCACTGAGAGAAAGCTTTTTTCGTCTTAGTCTTATTTTTGACTTCTTTCACTGAGATCAACACTGGAATTGTTCAAAACACTAAAATTTACTGCTTCTCAGTACTTCTAAGCTGTTTCAAAGATTATGAAGCTGAACTTTCATGAATTTGCAGAAAATTACACAGTGGTGCATTTTTGACTTATTTCACTGAGAGAAAGCTTTTTTCGTCTTAGTCTTATTTTGACTTCTTTCACTGAGATCAACACTGGAATTGTTCAAAACACTAAAATTTACTGCTTCTCAGTACTTCTAAGCTGTTTCAAAGATTATGAAGCTGAACTTTCATGAATTTGCAGAAAATTACACAGTGGTGCATTTTTGACTTATTTCACTGAGAGAAAGCTTTTTTCGTCTTAGTCTTATTTTTGACTTCTTTCACTGAGATCAACACTGGAATTGTTCAAAACACTAAAATTTACTGCTTCTCAGTACTTCTAAGCTGTTTCAAAGATTATGAAGCTGAACTTTCATGAATTTGCAGAAAATTACACAGTGGTGCATTTTTGACTTATTTCACTGAGAGAAAGCTTTTTTCGTCTTAGTCTTATTTTTGACTTCTTTCACTGAGATCAACACTGGAATTGTTCAAAACACTAAAATTTACTGCTTCTCAGTACTTCTAAGCTGTTTCAAAGATTATGAAGCTGAACTTTCATGAATTTGCAGAAAATTACACAGTGGTGCATTTTGACTTATTTCACTGAGAGAAAGCTTTTTTCGTCTTAGTCTTATTTTTGACTTCTTTCACTGAGATCAACACTGGAATTGTTCAAAACACTAAAATACTGCTTCTCAGTACTTCTAAGCTGTTTCAAAGATTATGAAGCTGAACTTTCATGAATTTGCAGAAAATTACACAGTGGTGCATTTTTGACTTATTTCACTGAGAGAAAGCTTTTTTCGTCTTAGTCTTATTTTTGACTTCTTTCACTGAGATCAACACTGGAATTGTTCAAAACACTAAAATTTACTGCTTCTCAGTACTTCTAAGCTGTTTCAAAGATTATGAAGCTGAACTTTCATGAATTTGCAGAAAATTACACAGTGGTGCATTTTTGACTTATTTCACTGAGAGAAAGCTTTTTTCGTCTTAGTCTTATTTTTGACTTCTTTCACTGAGATCAACACTGGAATTCTTCAAAACAATAAAATTTACTGCTTCTCAGTACTTCTAAGCTGTTTCAAAGATTATGAAGCTGAACTTTCATGAATTTGCAGAAAATTCCACAGTGGTGCATTTTTGACTTATTTCACTGAGAGAAAGCTTTTTTCGTCTTAGTCTTATTTTTGACTTCTTTCACTGAGATCAACACTGGAATTGTTCAAAACACTAAAATTTACTGCTTCTCAGTACTTCTAAGCTGTTTCAAAGATTATGAAGCTGAACTTTCATGAATTTGCAGAAAATTACACAGTGCATTTTTGACTTATTTCACTGAGAGAAAGCTTTTTCGTCTTAGTCTTATTTTTGACTTCTTTCACTGAGATCAACACTGGAATTGTTCAAACACTAAAATTTACTGCTTCTCAGTACTTCTAAGCTGTTTCAAAGATTATGAAGCTGAACTTTCATGAATTTGCAGAAATTACACAGTGGTGCATTTTTGACTTATTTCACTGAGAAAGCTTTTTTCGTCTTAGTCTTATTTTTGACTTCTTTCACTGAGATCAACACTGGAATTGTTCAAACACTAAATTTACTGCTTCTCAGTACTTCTAAGCTGTTTCAAAGATTATGAAGCTGAACTTTCATGAATTTGCAGAAAATTACACAGTGGTGCATTTTTGACTTATTTCACTGAGAGAAAGCTTTTTTCGTCTTAGTCTTATTTTTGACTTCTTTCACTGAGATCAACACTGGAATTGTTCAAAACACTAAAATTTACTGCTTCTCAGTACTTCTAAGCTGTTTCAAAGATTATGAAGCTGAACTTTCATGAATTTGCAGAAAATTACACAGTGGTGCATTTTTGACTTATTTCACTGAGAGAAAGCTTTTTTTGTCATAGTCTTATTTTTGACTTCTTTCACTGAGATCAACACTGGAATTGTTCAAAACACTAAAATTTACTGCTTCTCAGTACTTCTAAGCTGTTTCAAAGATTATGAAGCTGAACTTTCATGAATTTGCAGAAAATTACACAGTGGTGCATTTTTGACTTATTTCACTGAGAGAAAGCTTTTTTCGTCTTAGTCTTATTTTTGACTTCTTTCACTGAGATCAACACTGGAATTGTTCAAAACACTAAAATATATTGCTTTCAGTACTTCTAAGCTGTTTCAAAGATTATGAAGCTGAACTTTCATGAATTTGCAGAAATTACACAGTGGTGCATTTTTGACTTATTTCACTGAGAGAAAGCTTTTTTCGTCTTAGTCTTATTTTTGACTTCTTTCACTGAGATCAACACTGGAATTGTTCAAACAATAATTTACTGCTTCTCAGTACTTCTAAGCTGTTTCAAAGATTATGAAGCTGAACTTTCATGAATTTGCAGAAAATTCCACAGTGGTGCATTTTTGACTTATTTCACTGAGAGAAAGCTTTTTTCGTCTTAGTCTTATTTTTGACTTCTTTCACTGAGATCAACACTGGAATTGTTCAAAACACTAAAATTTACTGCTTCTCAGTACTTCTAAGCTGTTTCAAAGATTATGAAGCTGAACTTTCATGAATTTGCAGAAAATTACACAGTGGTGCATTTTTGACTTATTTCAATGAGAGAAAGCTTTTTTCGTCTTAGTCTTATTTTTGACTTCTTTCACTGAGATCAACACTGGAATTGTTCAAAACACTAAAATTTACTGCTTCTCAGTACTTCTAAGCTGTTTCAAAGATTATGAAGCTGAACTTTCATGAATTTGCAGAAAATTACACAGTGGTGCATTTTTGACTTATTTCACTGAGAGAAAGCTTTTTTTGTCATAGTCTTATTTTTGACTTCTTTCACTGAGATCAACACTGGAATTGTTCAAAACACTAAAATTTACTGCTTCTCAGTACTTCTAAGCTGTTTCAAAGATTATGAAGCTGAACTTTCATGAATTTGCAGAAAATTACACAGTGGTGCATTTTGACTTATTCACTGAGAGAAAGCTTTTTTCGTCTTAGTCTTATTTTTGACTTCTTTCACTGAGATCAACACTGGAATTGTTCAAACACTAAAATTTACTGCTTCTCAGTACTTCTAAGCTGTTTCAAAGATTATGAAGCTGAACTTTCATGAATTTGCAGAAAATTACACAGTGGTGCATTTTTGACTTATTTCACTGAGAGAAAGCTTTTTTTGTCATAGTCTTATTTTTGACTTCTTTCACTGAGATCAACACTGGAATTGTTCAAAACACTAAAATTTACTGCTTCTCAGTACTTCTAAGCTGTTTCAAAGATTATGAAGCTGAACTTTCATGAATTTGCAGAAAATTACACAGTGGTGCATTTTTGACTTATTTCACTGAGAGAAAGCTTTTTTCGTCTTAGTCTTATTTTGACTTCTTTCACTGAGATCAACACTGGAATTGTTCAAAACACTAAAATTTACTGCTTCTCAGTACTTCTAAGCTGTTTCAAAGATTATGAAGCTGAACTTTCATGAATTTGCAGAAAATTACACAGTGGTGCATTTTTGACTTATTTCACTGAGAGAAAGCTTTTTTCGTCTTAGTCTTATTTTGACTTCTTTCACTGAGATCAACACTGGAATTGTTCAAAACACTAAAATTTACTGCTTCTCAGTACTTCTAAGCTGTTTCAAAGATTATGAAGCTGAACTTTCATGAATTTGCAGAAAATTCACAGTGGTGCATTTTTGACTTATTTCACTGAGAGAAAGCTTTTTCGTCTTAGTCTTATTTTTGACTTCTTCACTGAGATCAACACTGGAATTGTTCAAAACACTAAAATTTACTGCTTCTCAGTACTTCTAAGCTGTTTCAAAGATTATGAAGCTGAACTTTCATGAATTTGCAGAAAATTACACAGTGGTGCATTTTTGACTTATTTCACTGAGAGAAAGCTTTTTTCGTCTTAGTCTTATTTTTGACTTCTTTCACTGAGATCAACACTGGAATTGTTCAAAACACTAAAATTTACTGCTTCTCAGTACTTCTAAGCTGTTTCAAAGATTATGAAGCTGAACTTTCATGAATTTGCAGAAAATTCACAGTGGTGCATTTTTGACTTATTTCACTGAGAGAAAGCTTTTTTCGTCTAGTCTTATTTTTGACTTCTTTCACTGAGATCAACACTGGAATTGTTCAAAACACTAAAATTTACTGCTTCTCAGTACTTCTAAGCTGTTTCAAAGATTATGAAGCTGAACTTTCATGAATTTGCAGAAAATTCACAGTGGTGCATTTTTGACTTATTTCACTGAGAGAAAGCTTTTTTCGTCTTAGTCTTATTTTTGACTTCTTTCACTGAGATCAACACTGGAATTGTTCAAAACACTAAAATACTGCTTTCAGTACTTCTAAGCTGTTTCAAAGATTATGAAGCTGAACTTTCATGAATTTGCAGAAAATTACACAGTGGTGCATTTTTGACTTATTTCACTGAGAGAAAGCTTTTTTCGTCTTAGTCTTATTTTTGACTTCTTTCACTGAGATCAACACTGGAATTGTTCAAAACACTAAAATTTTGCTTCTCAGTACTTAAGCTGTTTCAAAGATTATGAAGCTGAACTTTCATGAATTTGCAGAAAATTACACAGTGGTGCATTTTTGACTTATTTCACTGAGAGAAAGCTTTTTTCGTCTTAGTCTTATTTTTGACTTCTTTCACTGAGATCAACACTGGAATTGTTCAAAACACTAAAATTACTGCTTCTCAGTACTTCTAAGCTGTTTCAAAGATTATGAAGCTGAACTTTCATGAATTTGCAGAAAATTACACAGTGGTGCATTTTTGACTTATTTCACTGAGAGAAAGCTTTTTTTGTCTTAGTCTTATTTTTGACTTCTTTCACTGAGATCAACACTGGAATTGTTCAAAACACTAAAATTTACTGCTTCTCAGTACTTCTAAGCTGTTTCAAAGATTATGAAGCTGAACTTTCATGAATTTGCAGAAAATTACCAGTGGTGCATTTTTGACTTATTTCACTGAGAGAAAGCTTTTTCGTCTTAGTCTTATTTTTGACTTCTTTCACTGAGATCAACACTGGAATTGTTCAAAACACTAAAATACTGCTTCTCAGTACTTCTAAGCTGTTTCAAAGATTATGAAGCTGAACTTTCATGAATTTGCAGAAAATTACACAGTGGTGCATTTTTGACTATTTCACTGAGAGAAAGCTTTTTTCGTCTTAGTCTTATTTTTGACTTCTTTCACTGAGATCAACACTGGAATTGTTCAAAACACTAAAATTACTGCTTCTCAGTACTTCTAAGCTGTTTCAAAGATTATGAAGCTGAACTTTCATGAATTTGCAGAAAATTACACAGTGGTGCATTTTTGACTTATTTCACTGAGAGAAAGCTTTTTTGTCTTAGTCTTATTTTTGACTTCTTTCACTGAGATCAACACTGGAATTGTTCAAAACACTAAAATTTACTGCTTCTCAGTACTTCTAAGCTGTTTCAAAGATTATGAAGCTGAACTTTCATGAATTTGCAGAAAATTACACAGTGGTGCATTTTTGACTTATTTCACTGAGAGAAAGCTTTTTTCGTCTTAGTCTTATTTTTGACTTCTTTCACTGAGATCAACACTGGAATTGTTCAAAACACTAAAATTACTGCTTCTCAGTACTTCTAAGCTGTTTCAAAGATTATGAAGCTGAACTTTCATGAATTTGCAGAAAATTACACAGTGGTGCATTTTTGACTTATTTCACTGAGAGAAAGCTTTTTTGTCTAGTCTTATTTTTGACTTCTTTCACTGAGATCAACACTGGAATTGTTCAAAACACTAAAATTACTGCTTCTCAGTACTTCTAAGCTGTTTCAAAGATTATGAAGCTGAACTTTCATGAATTTGCAGAAAATTACACAGTGGTGCATTTTTGACTTATTTCACTGAGAGAAAGCTTTTTTCGTCTTAGTCTTATTTTTGACTTCTTTCACTGAGATCAACACTGGAATTGTTCAAAACACTAAAATTTACTGCTTCTCAGTACTTCTAAGCTGTTTCAAAGATTATGAAGCTGAACTTTCATGAATTTGCAGAAAATTCCACAGTGGTGCATTTTTGACTTATTTCACTGAGAGAAAGCTTTTTTCGTCTAGTCTTATTTTTTGACTTCTTTCACTGAGATCAACACTGGAATTGTTCAAAACACTAAAATTTACTGCTTCTCAGTACTTCTAAGCTGTTTCAAAGATTATGAAGCTGAACTTTCATGAATTTGCAGAAAATTACACAGTGGTGCATTTTTGACTTATTTCACTGAGAGAAAGCTTTTTTCGTCTTAGTCTTATTTTTGACTTCTTTCACTGAGATCAACACTGGAATTGTTCAAAACACTAAAATACTGCTTCTCAGTACTTCTAAGCTGTTTCAAAGATTATGAAGCTGAACTTTCATGAATTTGCAGAAAATTACACAGTGGTGCATTTTTGACTTATTTCACTGAGAGAAAGCTTTTTTCGTCTTAGTCTTATTTTTGACTTCTTTCACTGAGATCAACACTGGAATTGTTCAAAACACTAAAATACTGCTTCTCAGTACTTCTAAGCTGTTTCAAAGATTATGAAGCTGAACTTTCATGAATTTGCAGAAAATTACACAGTGGTGCATTTTTGACTTATTTCACTGAGAGAAAGCTTTTTTCGTCTTAGTCTTATTTTTGACTTCTTTCACTGAGATCAACACTGGAATTGTTCAAAACTAAAATTTACTGCTTCTCAGTACTTCTAAGCTGTTTCAAAGATTATGAAGCTGAACTTTCATGAATTTGCAGAAAATTACACAGTGGTGCATTTTTGACTTATTTCACTGAGAGAAAGCTTTTTTGTCTTAGTCTTATTTTGACTTCTTTCACTGAGATCAACACTGGAATTGTTCAAAACACTAAAATTTACTGCTTCTCAGTACTTCTAAGCTGTTTCAAAGATTATGAAGCTGAACTTTCATGAATTTGCAGAAAATTACACAGTGGTGCATTTTGACTTATTTCACTGAGAGAAAGCTTTTTTCGTCTTAGTCTTATTTTTGACTTCTTTCACTGAGATCAACACTGGAATTGTTCAAAACACTAAAATTACTGCTTCTCAGTACTTCTAAGCTGTTTCAAAGATTATGAAGCTGAACTTTCATGAATTTGCAGAAAATTACACAGTGGTGCATTTTGACTTATTTCACTGAGAGAAAGCTTTTTTCGTCTTAGTCTTATTTTTGACTTCTTTCACTGAGATCAACACTGGAATTGTTCAAAACACTAAAATTTACTGCTTCTCAGTACTTCTAAGCTGTTTCAAAGATTATGAAGCTGAACTTTCATGAATTTGCAGAAAATTACACAGTGGTGCATTTTTGACTTATTTCACTGAGAGAAAGCTTTTTTTCGTCTTAGTCTTATTTTTGACTTCTTTCACTGAGATCAACACTGGAATTGTTCAAAACACTAAAATTTACTGCTTCTCAGTACTTCTAAGCTGTTTCAAAGATTATGAAGCTGAACTTTCATGAATTTGCAGAAAATTACACAGTGGTGCATTTTTGACTTATTTCACTGAGAGAAAGCTTTTTTCGTCTTAGTCTTATTTTTGACTTCTTTCACTGAGATCAACACTGGAATTGTTCAAAACACTAAAATTACTGCTTCTCAGTACTTCTAAGCTGTTTCAAAGATTATGAAGCTGAACTTTCATGAATTTGCAGAAAATTACACAGTGGTGCATTTTTGACTTATTTCACTGAGAGAAAGCTTTTTTCGTCTTAGTCTTATTTTTGA
Organism: Poeciliopsis prolifica; assembly: GCF_027474105.1. Classification (NCBI taxonomy): domain Eukaryota; kingdom Metazoa; phylum Chordata; class Actinopteri; order Cyprinodontiformes; family Poeciliidae; genus Poeciliopsis; species Poeciliopsis prolifica. The sequence continues at coordinate 774,705 of NW_026562496.1, read as the reverse complement.
CTTCTTTCACTGAGATCAACACTGGAATTGTTCAAACACTAAAATTTACTGCTTCTCAGTACTTCTAAGCTGTTTCAAAGATTATGAAGCTGAACTTTCATGAATTTGCAGAAAATTACACAGTGGTGCATTTTTGACTTATTTCACTGAGAGAAAGCTTTTTTCGTCTTAGTCTTATTTTTGACTTCTTTCACTGAGATCAACACTGGAATTGTTCAAAACACTAAAATTTACTGCTTCTCAGTACTTCTAAGCTGTTTCAAAGATTATGAAGCTGAACTTTCATGAATTTGCAGAAAATTACACAGTGGTGCATTTTTGACTTATTTCACTGAGAGAAAGCTTTTTTCGTCTAGTCTTATTTTTGACTTCTTTCACTGAGATCAACACTGGAATTGTTCAAAACACTAAAATACTGCTTTCAGTACTTCTAAGCTGTTTCAAAGATTATGAAGCTGAACTTTCATGAATTTGCAGAAAATTACACAGTGGTGCATTTTTGACTTATTTCACTGAGAGAAAGCTTTTTTCGTCTTAGTCTTATTTTTGACTTCTTTCACTGAGATCAACACTGGAATTGTTCAAAACACTAAAATTTACTGCTTCTCAGTACTTCTAAGCTGTTTCAAAGATTATGAAGCTGAACTTTCATGAATTTGCAGAAAATTACACAGTGGTGCATTTTGACTTATTTCACTGAGAGAAAGCTTTTTTCGTCTTAGTCTTATTTTTGACTTCTTTCACTGAGATCAACACTGGAATTGTTCAAAACACTAAAATTTACTGCTTCTCAGTACTTCTAAGCTGTTTCAAAGATTATGAAGCTGAACTTTCATGAATTTGCAGAAAATTCCAGTGGTGCATTTTTGACTTATTTCACTGAGAGAAAGCTTTTTCGTCTTAGTCTTATTTTTGACTTCTTTCACTGAGATCAACACTGGAATTGTTCAAAACACTAAAATTTACTGCTTCTCAGTACTTCTAAGCTGTTTCAAAGATTATGAAGCTGAACTTTCATGAATTTGCAGAAAATTACACAGTGGTGCATTTTTGACTTATTTCACTGAGAGAAAGCTTTTTTCGTCTTAGTCTTATTTTTGACTTCTTTCACTGAGATCAACACTGGAATTGTTCAAAACACTAAAATTTACTGCTTCTCAGTACTTCTAAGCTGTTTCAAAGATTATGAAGCTGAACTTTCATGAATTTGCAGAAAATTACACAGTGGTGCATTTTTGACTTATTTCACTGAGAGAAAGCTTTTTTCGTCTTAGTCTTATTTTTGACTTCTTTCACTGAGATCAACACTGGAATTGTTCAAAACACTAAAATTTACTGCTTCTCAGTACTTCTAAGCTGTTTCAAAGATTATGAAGCTGAACTTTCATGAATTTGCAGAAAATTCCACAGTGGTGCATTTTTGACTTATTTCACTGAGAGAAAGCTTTTTTCGTCTTAGTCTTATTTTTGACTTCTTTCACTGAGATCAACACTGGAATTGTTCAAAACACTAAAATTTACTGCTTCTCAGTACTTCTAAGCTGTTTCAAAGATTATGAAGCTGAACTTTCATGAATTTGCAGAAAATTACACAGTGGTGCATTTTTGACTTATTTCACTGAGAGAAAGCTTTTTGTCTTAGTCTTATTTTTGACTTCTTTCACTGAGATCAACACTGGAATTGTTCAAAACACTAAAATACTGCTTCTCAGTACTTCTAAGCTGTTTCAAAGATTATGAAGCTGAACTTTCATGAATTTGCAGAAAATTACACAGTGGTGCATTTTTGACTTATTTCACTGAGAAAGCTTTTTTTCGTCTTAGTCTTATTTTTGACTTCTTTCACTGAGATCAACACTGGAATTGTTCAAAACACTAAAATTTACTGCTTCTCAGTACTTCTAAGCTGTTTCAAAGATTATGAAGCTGAACTTCATGAATTTGCAGAAAATTACACAGTGGTGCATTTTTGACTTATTTCACTGAGAGAAAGCTTTTTTCGTCTTAGTCTTATTTTTGACTTCTTTCACTGAGATCAACACTGGAATTGTTCAAACACTAAAATTTACTGCTTCTCAGTACTTCTAAGCTGTTTCAAAGATTATGAAGCTGAACTTTCATGAATTTGCAGAAAATTACACAGTGGTGCATTTTTGACTTATTTCACTGAGAGAAAGCTTTTTTGTCTTAGTCTTATTTTTGACTTCTTTCACTGAGATCAACACTGGAATTGTTCAAAACACTAAAATTACTGCTTCTCAGTACTTCTAAGCTGTTTCAAAGATTATGAAGCTGAACTTTCATGAATTTGCAGAAAATTACACAGTGGTGCATTTTTGACTTATTTCACTGAGAGAAAGCTTTTTTCGTCTTAGTCTTATTTTTGACTTCTTTCACTGAGATCAACACTGGAATTGTTCAAAACACTAAAATATACTGCTTCTCAGTACTTCTAAGCTGTTTCAAAGATTATGAAGCTGAACTTTCATGAATTTGCAGAAAATTACACAGTGGTGCATTTTTGACTTATTTCACTGAGAGAAAGCTTTTTTCGTCTTAGTCTTATTTTTGACTTCTTTCACTGAGATCAACACTGGAATTGTTCAAAACACTAAAATTTACTGCTTCTCAGTACTTCTAAGCTGTTTCAAAGATTATGAAGCTGAACTTTCATGAATTTGCAGAAAATTACACAGTGGTGCATTTTTGACTTATTTCACTGAGAGAAAGCTTTTTTCGTCTTAGTCTTATTTTTGACTTCTTTCACTGAGATCAACACTGGAATTGTTCAAAACACTAAAATTTACTGCTTCTCAGTACTTCTAAGCTGTTTCAAAGATTATGAAGCTGAACTTTCATGAATTTGCAGAAAATTCCACAGTGGTGCATTTTTGACTTATTTCACTGAGAGAAAGCTTTTTTCGTCTTAGTCTTATTTTTGACTTCTTTCACTGAGATCAACACTGGAATTGTTCAAAACACTAAAATTACTGCTTCAGTACTTCTAAGCTGTTTCAAAGATTATGAAGCTGAACTTTCATGAATTTGCAGAAAATTACACAGTGGTGCATTTTGACTTATTTCACTGAGAGAAAGCTTTTTTCGTCTTAGTCTTATTTTTGACTTCTTTCACTGAGATCAACACTGGAATTGTTCAAAACACTAAAATTTACTGCTTCTCAGTACTTCTAAGCTGTTTCAAAGATTATGAAGCTGAACTTTCATGAATTTGCAGAAAATTACACAGTGGTGCATTTTTGACTTATTTCACTGAGAGAAAGCTTTTTTCGTCATAGTCTTATTTTTGACTTCTTTCACTGAGATCAACACTGGAATTGTTCAAAACACTAAAATTTACTGCTTCTCAGTACTTCTAAGCTGTTTCAAAGATTATGAAGCTGAACTTTCATGAATTTGCAGAAAATTACAGTGGTGCATTTTTGACTTATTTCACTGAGAGAAAGCTTTTTCTTAGTCTTATTTTTGACTTCTTTCACTGAGATCAACACTGGAATTGTTCAAAACACTAAAATTTACTGCTTCTCAGTACTTCTAAGCTGTTTCAAAGATTATGAAGCTGAACTTTCATGAATTTGCAGAAAATTACACAGTGGTGCATTTTTGACTTATTTCACTGAGAGAAAGCTTTTTTCGTCTTAGTCTTATTTTTGACTTCTTTCACTGAGATCAACACTGGAATTGTTCAAAACACTAAAATTTACTGCTTCTCAGTACTTCTAAGCTGTTTCAAAGATTATGAAGCTGAACTTTCATGAATTTGCAGAAAATTACACAGTGGTGCATTTTTGACTTATTTCACTGAGAGAAAGCTTTTTCGTCTTAGTCTTATTTTTGACTTCTTTCACTGAGATCAACACTGGAATTGTTCAAAACACTAAAATTTACTGCTTCTCAGTACTTCTAAGCTGTTTCAAAGATTATGAAGCTGAACTTTCATGAATTTGCAGAAAATTACACAGTGGTGCATTTTTGACTTATTTCACTGAGAGAAAGCTTTTTTTGTCTAGTCTTATTTTTGACTTCTTTCACTGAGATCAACACTGGAATTGTTCAAAACACTAAAATTTACTGCTTCTCAGTACTTCTAAGCTGTTTCAAAGATTATGAAGCTGAACTTTCATGAATTTGCAGAAAATTCCACAGTGGTGCATTTTTGACTTATTTTCACTGAGAGAAAGCTTTTTTCGTCTTAGTCTTATTTTTGACTTCTTTCACTGAGATCAACACTGGAATTGTTCAAAACACTAAAATTTACTGCTTCTCAGTACTTCTAAGCTGTTTCAAAGATTATGAAGCTGAACTTTCATGAATTTCAGAAAATTCCACAGTGGTGCATTTTTGACTTATTTCACTGAGAGAAAGCTTTTTTCGTCTTAGTCTTATTTTTGACTTCTTTCACTGAGATCAACACTGGAATTGTTCAAAACACTAAAATTTACTGCTTCTCAGTACTTCTAAGCTGTTTCAAAGATTATGAAGCTGAACTTTCATGAATTTGCAGAAAATTACACAGTGGTGCATTTTTGACTTATTTCACTGAGAGAAAGCTTTTTTCGTCTTAGTCTTATTTTTGACTTCTTTCACTGAGATCAACACTGGAATTGTTCAAAACACTAAAATATACTGCTTCTCAGTACTTCTAAGCTGTTTCAAAGATTATGAAGCTGAACTTTCATGAATTTGCAGAAAATTACACAGTGGTGCATTTTTGACTTATTTCACTGAGAGAAAGCTTTTTTCGTCTTAGTCTTATTTTTGACTTCTTTCACTGAGATCAACACTGGAATTGTTCAAAACACTAAAATTTACTGCTTCTCAGTACTTCTAAGCTGTTTCAAAGATTATGAAGCTGAACTTTCATGAATTTGCAGAAAATTCCACAGTGGTGCATTTTTGACTTATTTCACTGAGAGAAAGCTTTTTTCGTCTTAGTCTTATTTTTGACTTCTTTCACTGAGATCAACACTGGAATTGTTCAAAACACTAAAATACTGCTTCTCAGTACTTCTAAGCTGTTTCAAAGATTATGAAGCTGAACTTTCATGAATTTGCAGAAAATTCCACAGTGGTGCATTTTTGACTTATTTCACTGAGAGAAAGCTTTTTTCTGTCTTATTTTTGACTTCTTTCACTGAGATCAACACTGGAATTGTTCAAAACACTAAAATATTGCTTCTCAGTACTTCTAAGCTGTTTCAAAGATTATGAAGCTGAACTTTCATGAATTTGCAGAAAATTACACAGTGGTGCATTTTTGACTTATTTCACTGAGAGAAAGCTTTTTTCGTCTTAGTCTTATTTTTGACTTCTTTCACTGAGATCAACACTGGAATTGTTCAAAACACTAAAATTTACTGCTTCTCATACTTCTAAGCTGTTTCAAAGATTATGAAGCTGAACTTTCATGAATTTGCAGAAAATTACACAGTGGGTGCATTTTTGACTTATTTCACTGAGAGAAAGCTTTTTTTGTCTTAGTCTTATTTTTTCTTTCACTGAGATCAACACTGGAATTGTTCAAAACACTAAAATTTACTGCTTCTCAGTACTTCTAAGCTGTTTCAAAGATTATGAAGCTGAACTTTCATGAATTTGCAGAAAATTACACAGTGGTGCATTTTTGACTTATTTCACTGAGAGAAAGCTTTTTTCGTCTTAGTCTTATTTTTGACTTCTTTCACTGAGATCAACACTGGAATTGTTCAAAACACTAAAATATATGCTTCAGTACTTCTAAGCTGTTTCAAAGATTATGAAGCTGAACTTTCATGAATTTGCAGAAAATTACACAGTGGTGCATTTTGACTTATTTCACTGAGAGAAAGCTTTTTTCGTCTTAGTCTTATTTGACTTCTTTCACTGAGATCAACACTGGAATTGTTCAAAACACTAAAATTTACTGCTTCTCAGTACTTCTAAGCTGTTTCAAAGATTATGAAGCTGAACTTTCATGAATTTGCAGAAAATTCCACAGTGGTGCATTTTTGACTTATTTCACTGAGAGAAAGCTTTTTTCGTCTTAGTCTTATTTTTGACTTCTTTCACTGAGATCAACACTGGAATTGTTCAAAACACTAAAATATATTGCTTTTCAGTACTTCTAAGCTGTTTCAAAGATTATGAAGCTGAACTTTCATGAATTTGCAGAAAATTCCACAGTGGTGCATTTTTGACTTATTTCACTGAGAGAAAGCTTTTTTCGTCAGTCTTATTTTTGACTTCTTTCACTGAGATCAACACTGGAATTGTTCAAAACACTAAAATATATTGCTTCTCAGTACTTCTAAGCTGTTTCAAAGATTATGAAGCTGAACTTTCATGAATTTGCAGAAAATTACACAGTGGTGCATTTTGACTTATTTCACTGAGAGAAAGCTTTTTTCGTCTTAGTCTTATTTTTGACTTCTTTCACTGAGATCAACACTGGAATTGTTCAAAACACTAAAATTTACTGCTTCTCAGTACTTCTAAGCTGTTTCAAAGATTATGAAGCTGAACTTTCATGAATTTGCAGAAAATTACACAGTGGTGCATTTTTGACTTATTTCACTGAGAGAAAGCTTTTTTCGTCTTAGTCTTATTTTTGACTTCTTTCACTGAGATCAACACTGGAATTGTTCAAAACACTAAAATTTACTGCTTCTCAGTACTTCTAAGCTGTTTCAAAGATTATGAAGCTGAACTTTCATGAATTTGCAGAAAATTACACAGTGGTGCATTTTTGACTTATTTCACTGAGAGAAAGCTTTTTTCGTCTTAGTCTTATTTTTGACTTCTTTCACTGAGATCAACACTGGAATTGTTCAAAACACTAAAATTACTGCTTCTCAGTACTTCTAAGCTGTTTCAAAGATTATGAAGCTGAACTTTCATGAATTTGCAGAAAATTACACAGTGGTGCATTTTTGACTTATTTCACTGAGAGAAAGCTTTTTTCGTCTTAGTCTTATTTTTGACTTCTTTCACTGAGATCAACACTGGAATTGTTCAAAACACTAAAATTTACTGCTTCTCAGTACTTCTAAGCTGTTTCAAAGATTATGAAGCTGAACTTTCATGAATTTGCAGAAAATTACACAGTGGTGCATTTTTGACTTATTTCACTGAGAGAAAGCTTTTTTTGTCTTAGTCTTATTTTTGACTTCTTTCACTGAGATCAACACTGGAATTGTTCAAAACACTAAAATTTACTGCTTCTCAGTACTTCTAAGCTGTTTCAAAGATTATGAAGCTGAACTTTCATGAATTTGCAGAAAATTCCACAGTGGTGCATTTTTGACTTATTTCACTGAGAGAAAGCTTTTTTCGTCTTAGTCTTATTTTTGACTTCTTTCACTGAGATCAACACTGGAATTGTTCAAAACACTAAAATTTACTGCTTCTCAGTACTTCTAAGCTGTTTCAAAGATTATGAAGCTGAACTTCATGAATTTGCAGAAAATTACACAGTGGTGCATTTTTGACTTATTTCACTGAGAGAAAGCTTTTTTCGTCTTAGTCTTATTTTTGACTTCTTTCACTGAGATCAACACTGGAATTGTTCAAAACACTAAAATATACTGCTTCTCAGTACTTCTAAGCTGTTTCAAAGATTATGAAGCTGAACTTTCATGAATTTGCAGAAAATTACACAGTGGTGCATTTTTGACTTATTTCACTGAGAGAAAGCTTTTTTCGTCTTAGTCTTATTTTTGACTTCTTTCACTGAGATCAACACTGGAATTGTTCAAAACACTAAAATTTACTGCTTCTCAGTACTTCTAAGCTGTTTCAAAGATTATGAAGCTGAACTTTCATGAATTTGCAGAAAATTACACAGTGGTGCATTTTTGACTTATTTCACTGAGAGAAAGCTTTTTTCGTCTTAGTCTTATTTTTGACTTCTTTCACTGAGATCAACACTGGAATTGTTCAAAACACTAAAATATACTGCTTCTCAGTACTTCTAAGCTGTTTCAAAGATTATGAAGCTGAACTTTCATGAATTTGCAGAAAATTACACAGTGGTGCATTTTTGACTTATTTCACTGAGAGAAAGCTTTTTTCGTAGTCTTATTTTTGACTTCTTTCACTGAGATCAACACTGGAATTGTTCAAACTAAAATATACTGCTTCTCAGTACTTCTAAGCTGTTTCAAAGATTATGAAGCTGAACTTTCATGAATTTGCAGAAAATTCCACAGTGGTGCATTTTTGACTTATTTCACTGAGAGAAAGTTTTTTTGTCTTAGTCTTATTTTTGACTTCTTTCACTGAGATCAACACTGGAATTGTTCAAAACACTAAATTTACTGCTTCTCAGTACTTCTAAGCTGTTTCAAAGATTATGAAGCTGAACTTTCATGAATTTGCAGAAAATTCCAGTGGTGCATTTTTGACTTATTTCACTGAGAGAAAGCTTTTTTCGTCTTAGTCTTATTTTTGACTTCTTTCACTGAGATCAACACTGGAATTGTTCAAAACACTAAAATATACTGCTTCTCAGTACTTCTAAGCTGTTTCAAAGATTATGAAGCTGAACTTTCATGAATTTGCAGAAAATTACACAGTGGTGCATTTTTGACTTATTTCACTGAGAGAAAGCTTTTTTTCGTCTTAGTCTTATTTTTGACTTCTTTCACTGAGATCAACACTGGAATTGTTCAAAACACTAAAATTTACTGCTTCTCAGTACTTCTAAGCTGTTTCAAAGATTATAAAGCTGAACTTTCATGAATTTGCAGAAAATTCCACAGTGGTGCATTTTTGACTTATTTCACTGAGAGAAAGCTTTTTTCGTCTTAGTCTTATTTTTGACTTCTTTCACTGAGATCAACATTGGAATTGTTCAAAACACTAAAATATACTGCTTCTCAGTACTTCTAAGCTGTTTCAAAGATTATGAAGCTGAACTTTCATGAATTTGCAGAAAATTACACAGTGGTGCATTTTTGACTTATTTCACTGAGAGAAAGCTTTTTTTCGTCTTAGTCTTATTTTTGACTTCTTTCACTGAGATCAACACTGGAATTGTTCAAAACACTAAAATTTACTGCTTCTCAGTACTTCTAAGCTGTTTCAAAGATTATGAAGCTGAACTTTCATGAATTTGCAGAAAATTCCACAGTGGTGCAATTTTGACTTATTTCACTGAGAGAAAGCTTTTTTCGTCTTAGTATTATTTTTGACTTCTTTCACTGAGATCAACATTGGAATTGTTCAAAACATTAAAATATACTGCTTCTCAGTACTTCTAAGCTGTTTCAAAGATTATGAAGCTGAACTTTCATGAATTTGCAGAAAATTACACAGTGGTGCATTTTTGACTTATTTCACTGAGAGAAAGCTTTTTTCGTATTAGTCTTATTTTTGACTTCTTTCACTGAGATCAACACTGGAATTGTTCAAAAACACTAAAATTTACTGCTTCTCAGTACTTCTAAGCTGTTTCAAAGATTATGAAGCTGAACTTTCATGAATTTGCAGAAAATTCCACAGTGGTGCATTTTTGACTTATTTCACTGAGAGAAAGCTTTTTTCGTCATAGTCTTATTTTTGACTTCTTTCACTGAGATCAACACTGGAATTGTTCAAAACACTAAAATTTACTGCTTCTCAGTACTTCTAAGCTGTTTCAAAGATTATGAAGCTGAACTTTCATGAATTTCCAGAAAATTCCACAGTGGTGCATTTTTGACTTATTTCACTGAGAGAAAGCTTTTTTCGTCTTAGTCTTATTTTTGACTTCTTTCACTGAGATCAACACTGGAATTGTTCAAAACACTAAAATTTACTGCTTCTCAGTACTTCTAAGCTGTTTCAAAGATTATGAAGCTGAACTTTCATGAATTTGCAGAAAATTACACAGTGGTGCATTTTTGACTTATTTCACTGAGAGAAAGCTTTTTTTCGTCTTAGTCTTATTTTTGACTTCTTTCACTGAGATCAACACTGGAATTGTTCAAAAAACTAAAATATACTGCTTCTCAGTACTTCTAAGCTGTTTCAAAGATTATGAAGCTGAACTTTCATGAATTTGCAGAAAATTCCACAGTGGTGCATTTTTGACTTATTTCACTGAGAGAAAGCTTTTTTCGTCTTAGTCTTATTTTTGACTTCTTTCACTGAGATCAACACTGGAATTGTTCAAAACACTAAATTTACTGCTTCTCAGTACTTCTAAGCTGTTTCAAAGATTATGAAGCTGAACTTTCATGAATTTGCAGAAAATTACACAGTGGTGCATTTTTGACTTATTTCACTGAGAAAGCTTTTTTCGTCTTAGTCTTATTTTTGACTTCTTTCACTGAGATCAACACTGGAATTGTTCAAAAACTAAAATATACTGCTTCTCAGTACTTCTAAGCTGTTTCAAAGATTATGAAGCTGAAATTTCATGAATTTGCAGAAAATTCCACAGTGGTGCATTTTTGACTTATTTCACTGAGAGAAAGTTTTTTTTTCGTCTTAGTCTTATTTTTGACTTCTTTCACTGAGATCAACACTGGAATTGTTCAAAACACTAAAATTTACTGCTTCTCAGTACTTCTAAGCTGTTTCAAAGATTATGAAGCTGAACTTTCATGAATTTGCAGAAATTACACAGTGGTGCATTTTTGACTTATTTCACTGAGAGAAAGCTTTTTTCGTCTTAGTCTTATTTTTGACTTCTTTCACTGAGATCAACACTGGAATTGTTCAAACACTAAAATATACTGCTTCTCAGTACTTCTAAGCTGTTTCAAAGATTATGAAGCTGAACTTTCATGAATTTGCAGAAAATTACACAGTGGTGCATTTTTGACTTATTTCACTGAGAGAAAGCTTTTTTCGTCTTAGTCTTATTTTTGACTTCTTTCACTGAGATCAACACTGGAATTGTTCAAAACACTAAAATTTACTGCTTCTCAGTACTTCTAAGCTGTTTCAAAGATTATGAAGCTGAACTTTCATGAATTTGCAGAAAATTACACAGTGGTGCATTTTTGACTTATTTCACTGAGAGAAAGCTTTTTTCGTCTTAGTCTTATTTTTGACTTCTTTCACTGAGATCAACACTGGAATTGTTCAAAACACTAAAATTTACTGCTTCTCAGTACTTATAAGCTGTTTCAAAGATTATGAAGCTGAACTTTCATGAATTTGCAGAAAATTACACAGTGGTGCATTTTTGACTTATTTCACTGAGAGAAAGCTTTTTTCGTCTTAGTCTTATTTTTGACTTCTTTCACTGAGATCAACACTGGAATTGTTCAAAACACTAAAATTTACTGCTTCTCAGTACTTCTAAGCTGTTTCAAAGATTATGAAGCTGAACTTTCATGAATTTGCAGAAAATTACACAGTGGTGCATTTTTGACTTATTTCACTGAGAGAAAGCTTTTTTCGTCTTAGTCTTATTTTTGACTTCTTTCACTGAGATCAACACTGGAATTGTTCAAAACACTAAAATATACTGCTTCTCAGTACTTCTAAGCTGTTTCAAAGATTATGAAGCTGAACTTTCATGAATTTGCAGAAATTACACAGTGGTGCAATTTTGACTTATTTCACTGAGAGAAGCTTTTTTCGTCTTAGTCTTATTTTTGACTTCTTTCACTGAGATCAACACTGGAATTGTTCAAAACATTAAAATATACTGCTTCTCAGTACTTCTAAGCTGTTTCAAAGATTATGAAGCTGAACTTTCATGAATTTGCAGAAAATTCCACAGTGGTGCAATTTTGACTTATTTCACTGAGAGAAAGCTTTTTTCGTCTTAGTCTTATTTTTGACTTCTTTCACTGAGATCAACACTGGAATTGTTCAAAACATTAAAATATACTGCTTCTCAGTACTTCTAAGCTGTTTCAAAGATTATGAAGCTGAACTTTCATGAATTTGCAGAAAATTACACAGTGGTGCATTTTTGACTTATTTCACTGAGAGATAGCTTTTTTCGTATTAGTCTTATTTTGACTTCTTTCACTGAGATCAACACTGGAATTGTCAAAACACTAAAATTTACTGCTTCTCAGTACTTCTAAGCTGTTTCAAAGATTATGAAGCTGAACTTTCATGAATTTGCAGAAAATTACACAGTGGTGCATTTTTGACTTATTTCACTGAGAGAAAGCTTTTTTTGTCTAGTCTTATTTTTGACTTCTTTCACTGAGATCAACACTGGAATTGTTCAAAACACTAAAATTTACTGCTTCTCAGTACTTCTAAGCTGTTTCAAAGATTATGAAGCTGAACTTTCATGAATTTCCAGAAAATTCCACAGTGGTGCATTTTTGACTTATTTCACTGAGAGAAAGCTTTTTTCGTCTTAGTCTTATTTTTACTTCTTTCACTGAGATCAAACACTGGAATTGTTCAAAACACTAAAATTTACTGCTTCTCAGTACTTCTAAGCTGTTTCAAAGATTATGAAGCTGAACTTTCATGAATTTGCAGAAAATTACACAGTGGTGCATTTTTGACTTATTTCACTGAGAGAAAGCTTTTTTCGTCTTAGTCTTATTTTTGACTTCTTTCACTGAGATCAACACTGGAATTGTTCAAAAACTAAAATATACTGCTTCTCAGTACTTCTAAGCTGTTTCAAAGATTATGAAGCTGAAATTTCATGAATTTGCAGAAAATTCCACAGTGGTGCATTTTTGACTTATTTCACTGAGAGAAAGTTTTTTTTGTCATGGTCTTATTTTTGACTTCTTTCACTGACATCAACACTGGAATTGTTCAAACACTAAATTTACTGCTTCTCAGTACTTCTAAGCTGTTTCAAAGATTATGAAGCTGAACTTTCATGAATTTGCAGAAAAATTACACAGTGGTGCATTTTTGACTTATTTCACTGAGAGAAAGCTTTTTTCGTCTTAGTTATTTTTGACTTCTTTCACTGAGATCACACGGAATTGTTTCAAAACACTAAAATATACTGCTTCTCAGTATTCTAAGCTGTTTCAAAGATTATGAAGCTGAACTTTCATGAATTTGCAGAAATTACACAGTGGTGCAATTTTGACTTATTTCACTGAGAGAAAGCTTTTTTGTCTTAGGTCTATTTTTGACTTCTTTCACTGAGATCACACTGGAATTGTTCAAAACACTAAAATTTAACTGCTTCTCAGTACTTCTAGCTGTTTCAAAGATTATGAAGCTGAACTTTCATGAATTTGCAGAAAATTACACAGTGGTGCATTTTTGACTTATTTCACTGAGAGAAAGCTTTTTTCGTCTTAGTCTTATTTTGACTTCTTTCACTGAGATCAACACTGGAATTGTTCAAAACACTAAAATATACTGCTTTCTCAGTACTTCTAAGCTGTTTCAAAGATTATGAAGCTGAACTTTCATGAATTTGCAGAAATTACACAGTGGTGCATTTTGACTTATTTCACTGAGAGAAAGCTTTTTTCGTCTTAGTCTTATTTTTGACTTCTTTCACTGAGATAAACACTGGAATTGTTCAAAACATTAAAATATACTGCTTCTCAGTACTTCTAGCTGTTTCAAAGATTATGAAGCTGAACTTTCATGAATTTGCAGAAAATTACACAGTGGTGCATTTTTGACTATTTCACTGAGAGAAAGCTTTTTTTCGTCTTAGTCTTATTTTTGACTTCTTTCACTGAGATCAACATGGAATTGTTCAAAACACTAAAATTTACTGCTTCTCAGTACTTCTAAGCTGTTTCAAGATTATGAAGCTGAACTTTCATGAATTTGCAGAAATTACAGTGGTGCATTTTTGACTTATTTCACTGAGAAAGCTTTTTTCGTCTTAGTCTTATTTTTGACTTCTTTCACTGAGATCAACACTGGAATTGTTCAAAACACTAAAATTTTACTGCTTCTCAGTACTTCTAAGCTGTTTCAAAGATTATGAAGCTGAACTTTTCATGAATTTGCAGAAAATTCCACAGTGGTGCATTTTTGACTTATTTCACTGAGAGAAAGCTTTTTTTGTCATAGTCTTATTTTTGACTTCTTTCACTGAGATCAACACTGGAATTGTTCAAAACACTAAATTTACTGCTTCTCAGTACTTCTAAGCTGTTTCAAAGATTATGAAGCTGAACTTTCATGAATTTCCCAGAAAATTCCACAGTGGTGCATTTTTGACTTATTTCACTGAGAGAAAGCTTTTTTCGTCTTAGTCTTATTTTTGACTTCTTTCACTGAGATCAACACTGGAATTGTTCAAAACACTAAAATTTACTGCTTCTCAGTACTTCTAAGCTGTTTCAAAGATTATGAAGCTGAACTTTCATGAATTTGCAGAAAATTACACAGTGGTGCATTTTTGACTTATTTCACTGAGAGAAAGCTTTTTTCGTCTTAGTCTTATTTTTGACTTCTTTCACTGAGATCAACACTGGAATTGTTCAAAAAACTAAAATATACTGCTTCTCAGTACTTCTAAGCTGTTTTCAAAGATTATGAAGCTGAAATTTCATGAATTTGCAGAAAATTCCACAGTGGTGCATTTTTGACTTATTTCACTGAGAGAAAGTTTTTTTTGTCATGGTCTTATTTTTGACTTCTTTCACTGACATCAACACTGGAATTGTTCAAAACACTAAAATTTACTGCTTCTCAGTAATTCTAAGCTGTTTCAAAGATTATGAAGCTGAACTTTCATGAATTTGCAGAAAATTACAGTGGTGCATTTTTGACTTATTTCACTGAGAGAAAGCTTTTTTCGTCTTAGTCTTATTTTTGACTTCTTTCACTGAGATCAACACTGGAATTGTTCAAAACACTAAAATTTACTGCTTCTCAGTACTTCTAAGCTGTTTCAAAGATTATGAAGCTGAACTTTCATGATTTGCAGAAAATTACACAGTGGTGCATTTTTGACTTATTTCACTGAGAGAAAGCTTTTTTCGTCTTAGTCTTATTTTGACTTCTTTCACTGAGATCAACACTGGAATTGTTCAAAACACTAAAAATATACTGCTTCTCAGTACTTCTAAGCTGTTTCAAAGATTATGAAGCTGAACTTTCATGAATTTGCAGAAAATTACACAGTGGTGCATTTTTGACTTATTTCACTGAGAGAAAGCTTTTTTCGTCTTAGTCTTATTTTTGACTTCTTTCACTGAGATCAACATTGGAATTGTTCAAACAACTAAAATATACTGCTTCTCAGTACTTCTAAGCTGTTTCAAAGATTATGAAGCTGAACTTTCATGAATTTGCAGAAAATTACACAGTGGTGCATTTTTGACTTATTTCACTGAGAGAAAGCTTTTTCGTCTTAGTTATTTTTGACTTCTTTCACTGAGATCACATTGGAATTGTTCAAAACACTAAAATATACTGCTTCTCAGTACTTCTAAGCTGTTTCAAGATTATGAAGCTGAACTTTCATGAATTTGCAGAAAATTACACAGTGGTGCATTTTGACTTATTTCACTGAGAGAAAGCTTTTTTCGTCTTAGTCTTATTTTTGACTTCTTTCACTGAGATCAACATTGGAATTGTTCAAAACATTAAAATATACTGCTTCTCAGTACTTCTAAGCTGTTTCAAAGATTATGAAGCTGACTTTCATGAATTTGCAGAAATTCCACAGTGGTGCATTTTTGACTTATTTCACTGAGAGAAGCTTTTTTGTCATATAGTCTTATTTTTGACTTCTTTCACTGAGATCAACACTGGAATTGCTCAAAACACTAAAATTACTGCTTCTCAGTACTTCTAAGCTGTTTCAAAGATTATGAAGCTGAACTTTCATGAATTTGCAGAAATTCCACAGTGGTGCATTTTTGACTTATTTCACTGAGAGAAAGCTTTTTTCGTCTTAGTCTTATTTTTGACTTCTTTCACTGAGATCAACATTGGAATTGTTCAAAACACTAAAATATACTGCTTCTCAGTATTCTAAGCTGTTTCAAAGATTATGAAGCTGAACTTTCATGAATTTGCAGAAAATTACACAGTGGTGCATTTTGACTTATTTCACTGAGAGAAAGCTTTTTTCGTCTTAGTCTTATTTTTGACTTCTTTCACTGAGATCAACATTGGATTGTTCAAAACACTAAAATTTACTGCTTCTCAGTACTTCTAAGCTGTTTCAAAGATTATGAAGCTGAACTTTCATGAATTTGCAGAAAATTACACAGTGGTGCATTTTTGACTTATTTCACTGAGAGAAAGCTTTTTTCGTCTTAGTATTATTTTTGACTTCTTTCACTGAGATCAACATTGGAATTGTTCAAAACACTAAATATACTGCTTCTCAGTACTTCTAAGCTGTTTCAAAGATTATGAAGCTGAACTTTCATGAATTTGCAGAAAATTCCACAGTGGTGCATTTTTGACTTATTTCACTGAGAGATAGCTTTTTTCGTATTAGTCTTATTTTTGACTTCTTTCACTGAGATCAACACTGGAATTGCTCAAAACACTAAAATTTACTGCTTCTCAGTACTTCTAAGCTGTTTCAAAGATTATGAAGCTGAACTTTCATGAATTTGCAGAAAATTCCACAGTGGTGCATTTTTGACTTATTTCACTGAGAGAAAGCTTTTTTCGTCTTAGTCTTATTTTTGACTTCTTTCACTGAGATCAACACTGGAATTGTTCCAAACACTAAAATTTACTGCTTCTCAGTACTTCTAAGCTGTTTCAAAGATTATGAAGCTGAACTTTCATGAATTTGCAGAAAATTCCACAGTGGTGCATTTTTGACTTATTTCACTGAGAGAAAGCTTTTTTCGTCTTAGTCTTATTTTTTACTTCTT
Organism: Poeciliopsis prolifica; assembly: GCF_027474105.1. Taxonomy (NCBI): domain Eukaryota; kingdom Metazoa; phylum Chordata; class Actinopteri; order Cyprinodontiformes; family Poeciliidae; genus Poeciliopsis; species Poeciliopsis prolifica. The sequence continues at coordinate 757,966 of NW_026562496.1, read as the reverse complement.
TCACTGGATCAACACTGGAATTGTTCAAAACACTAAAATTTACTGCTTCTCAGTACTTCTAAGCTGTTTCAAAGATTATGAAGCTGAACTTTCATGAATTTGCAGAAAATTACACAGTGGTGCCATTTTTGACTTATTTCACTGAGAGAAAGCTTTTTTCTTAGTCTTATTTTGACTTCTTTCACTGAGATCAACACTGGAATTGTTCAAAAAACTAAAATTACTGCTTCTCAGTACTTCTAAGCTGTTTTCAAAGATATGAAGCTGAAATTTCATGAATTTGCAGAAATTCCACAGTGGTGCATTTTTGACTTATTTCACTGAGAGAAAGCTTTTTTTTGTCAGTCTTATTTTTGACTTCTTTCACTGAATCAACACTGGAATTGTTCAAAACACTAAAATTTACTGCTTCTCAGTAATTCTAAGCTGTTTCAAAGATTATGAAGCTGAACTTTCATGAATTTGCAGAAATTACACAGTGGTGCATTTTTGACTTATTTCACTGAGAGAAAGCTTTTTTGTCTTAGTCTTATTTTGACTTCTTTCACTGAGATCAACACTGGAATTGTTCAAAACACTAAAATTTACTGCTTCTCAGTACTTCTAAGCTGTTTCAAAGATTATGAAGCTGAACTTTCATGAATTTGCAGAAAATTACACAGTGGTGCATTTTTGACTTATTTCACTGAGAGAAAGCTTTTTTCGTCTTAGTCTTATTTTTGACTTTCACTGAGATCAACACTGGATTGTTCAAAACACTAAAATATACTGCTTCTCAGTACTTCTAAGCTGTTTCAAAGATATGAAGCTGAACTTTCATGAATTTGCAGAAAATTACACAGTGGTGCATTTTTGACTTATTTCACTGAGAGAAAGCTTTTTTCGTCTTAGTCTTATTTTTGACTTCTTTCACTGAGATCAACATTGGAATTGTTTCAAAACAAATACTGCTTCTCAGTACTTCTAAGCTGTTTCAAAGATTATGAAGCTGAACTTTCATGAATTTGCAGAAAATTACACAGTGGTGCATTTTTGACTTATTTCACTGAGAGAAAGCTTTTTTCGTCTTAGTCTTATTTTTTGACTTCTTTCACTGAGATCACATTGGAATTGTTCAAAACACTAAAATATACTGCTTCTCAGTACTTCTAAGCTGTTTCAAAGATTATGAAGCTGAACTTTCATGAATTTGCAGAAAATTACACAGTGGTGCATTTTTGACTTATTTCACTGAGAGAAAGCTTTTTTCGTCTTAGTCTTATTTTTGACTTCTTTCACTGAGATCAACACTGGAATTGTTCAAACACTAAAATTTACTGCTTCTCAGTACTTCTAAGCTGTTCAAAGATTATGAAGCTGAACTTTCATGAATTTGCAGAAAATTACACAGTGGTGCATTTTTGACTTATTTCACTGAGAGAAAGCTTTTTTGTCTTAGTCTTATTTTGACTTCTTTCACTGAGATCAACACTGGAATTGTTCAAAACACTAAAATACTGCTTTCAGTACTTCTAAGCTGTTTCAAAGATTATGAAGCTGAACTTTCATGAATTTGCAGAAAATTACACAGTGGTGCATTTTTGACTTATTTCACTGAGAGAAAGCTTTTTTCGTCTTAGTCTTATTTTTGACTCTTTCACTGAGATCAACACTGGAATTGTTCAAAAAACTAAAATATACTGCTTCTCAGTACTTCTAAGCTGTTTCAAAGATTATGAAGCTGAACTTTCATGAATTTGCAGAAAATTCCACAGTGGTGCATTTTTGACTTATTTCACTGAGAGAAAGCTTTTTTCGTCTTAGTCTTATTTTTGACTTCTTTCACTGAGATCAACACTGGAATTGTTCAAAACACTAAAATATACTGCTTCTCAGTACTTCTAAGCTGTTTCAAAGATTATGAAGCTGAAATTTCATGAATTTGCAGAAAATTACACAGTGGTGCATTTTTGACTTATTTCACTGAGAGAAAGTTTTTTTTTGTCATGGTCTTATTTTTGACTTCTTTTCACTGAGATCAACACTGGAATTGTTCAAACACTAAATTTACTGCTTCTCAGTAATTCTAAGCTGTTTCAAAGATTATGAAGCTGAACTTTCATGAATTTGCAGAAAATTCCACAGTGGTGCATTTTTGACTTATTTCACTGAGAGAAAGCTTTTTTCGTCTTAGTCTTATTTTTGACTTCTTTCACTGAGATAACACTGGAATTGTTCAAAACACTAAAATTTACTGCTTCTCAGTACTTCTAAGCTGTTTCAAAGATTATGAAGCTGAACTTTCATGAATTTGCAGAAAATTACACAGTGGTGCATTTTTTGACTTATTTCACTGAGAGAAAGCTTTTTTCGTCTTAGTCTTATTTTTGACTTCTTTCACTGAGATCAACACTGGAATTGTTCAAAACACTAAAATTTACTGCTTCTCAGTAATTCTAAGCTGTTTCAAAGATTATGAAGCTGAACTTTCATGAATTGCAGAAAATTACACAGTGGTGCATTTTTGACTTATTTCACTGAGAGAAAGCTTTTTCGTCTTAGTCTTATTTTTGACTTCTTTCACTGAGATCAACACTGGAATTGTTTCAAAAACTAAAATATACTGCTTCTCAGTACTTCTAAGCTGTTTCAAAGATTATGAAGCTGAAATTTCATGAATTGCAGAAAATTCCACAGTGGTGCATTTTTGACTTATTTCACTGAGAGAAAGTTTTTTTTTGTCAGTCTTATTTTTGATTCTTTCACTGACATCAACTGGAATTGTTCAAAACACTAAAATTTTGCTTCTCAGTAATTCTAAGCTGTTTCAAAGATTATGAAGCTGAACTTTCATGAATTTGCAGAAAATTACACAGTGGTGCATTTTTGACTTATTTCACTGAGAGAAAGCTTTTTTCGTCTTAGTCTTATTTTTGACTTCTTTCACTGAGATCAACACTGGAATTGTTCAAAACACTAAAATTTACTGCTTCTCAGTACTTCTAAGCTGTTTCAAAGATTATGAAGCTGAACTTTCATGAATTTGCAGAAAATTACACAGTGGTGCATTTTGACTTATTTCACTGAGAGAGCAGCTTTTTTCGTCTTAGTCTTATTTTTGACTTCTTTCACTGAGATCAACACTGGAATTGTTCAAACACTAAAATATACTGCTTCTCAGTACTTCTAAGCTGTTTCAAAGATTATGAAGCTGAACTTTCATGAATTTGCAGAAAATTCCACAGTGGTGCATTTTTGACTTATTTCACTGAGAGAAAGTTTTTTTGTCTTAGTCTTATTTTTGACTTCTTTCACTGAGATCAACACTGGAATTGTTCAAAACACTAAAATTTACTGCTTCTCAGTAATTCTAAGCTGTTTTCAAGATTATGAAGCTGAACTTTCATGAATTTGCAGAAAATTCCACAGTGGTGCATTTTTGACTTATTTCACTGAGAGAAAGCTTTTTTCGTCTTAGTCTTTTTGACTTCTTTCACTGAGATCAACACTGGAATGTTCAAAACACTAAAATTTACTGCTTCTCAGTACTTCTAAGCTGTTTCAAAGATTATGAAGCTGAACTTTCATGAATTTGCAGAAAATTACACAGTGGTGCATTTTTGACTTATTTCACTGAGAGAAAGCTTTTTCTGTCTTAGTCTTATTTTTGACTTATTTCACTGAGATCAACATGGAATTGTTCAAAACACTAAAATTTACTGCTTCTCAGTATTCTAAGCTGTTTCAAAGATTATGAAGCTGAACTTTCATGAATTTGCAGAAAATTACCCAGTGGTGCATTTTTGACTTATTTCACTGAGAGAAAGCTTTTTCGTCTTAGTCTTATTTTTGACTTCTTTCACTGAGATCACACTGGAATTGTTCAAAACACTAAAATTTACTGCTTCTCAGTATTCTAAGCTGTTTCAAAGATTATGAAGCTGAATTCATGAATTTGCAGAAAAATTCCACAGTGGTGCATTTTTGACTTATTTCACTGAGAGAAAGCTTTTTTTCGTCTTATGGTCTTATTTTGACTTCTTTCACTGAGATCAACACTGGAATTGTTCAAAAACACTAAAATTTACTGCTTCTCAGTACTTCTAAGCTGTTCAAAGATTATGAAGCTGAACTTTCATGAATTTGCAGAAAATTACACAGTGGTGCATTTTTGACTTATTTCACTGAGAGAAAGCTTTTTTCGTCTTAGTCTTATTTTTGACTTATTTCACTGAGATCAACACTGGAATTGTTCAAAACACTAAAATATACTGCTTCTCAGTACTTCTAAGCTGTTTCAAAGATTATGAAGCTGAACTTTCATGAATTTGCAGAAAATTACACAGTGGTGCATTTTTGACTTATTCACTGAGAGAAAGCTTTTTTCGTCATAGTCTTATTTTGACTTCTTTCACTGAGATCAACACTGGATTGTTCAAAACACTAAAAAATTTACTGCTTCTCAGTACTTCTAAGCTGTTTCAAAGATTATGAAGCTGAACTTTCATGAATTTGCAGAAAATTACACAGTGGTGCATTTTGACTTATTTCACTGAGAGAAAGCTTTTTTCGTCTTAGACTTATTTTTGACTTCTTTCACGAGATCAACATGGAATTGTTCAAAACACTAAAATATACTGCTTCTCAGTACTTCTAAGCTGTTTCAAAGATTATGAAGCTGAACTTCATGAATTTGCAGAAAATTACACAGTGGTGCATTTTTGACTTATTTCACTGAGAGGAAGCTTTTTCGTCTTAGTCTTATTTTGATTCTTTCACTGAGATCAACACTGGAATTGTTCAAAACACTAAATATACTGCTTCTCAGTACTTCTAAGCTGTTTCAAAAGATTATGAAGCTGAACTTTTCATGAATTGCAGAAAATTACACAGTGGTGCATTTTTTGACTTATTTCACTGAGAGAAAGCTTTTTCGTCTTAGTTATTTTTGACTTCTTTCACTTGAGATCAACACTGGAATTGTTCAAAACACTAAAATTTACTGCTTCTCAGTACTTCTAAGCTGTTTCAAAGATTATGAAGCTGAACTTTCATGAATTTGCAGAAAATTACACAGTGGTGCATTTTTGACTTATTTCACTGAGAGGAAGCTTTTTTCGTCTTAGACTTATTTTTGACTTCTTTCACTGAGATCAACACTGGAATTGTTCAAAACACTAAAATTTACTGCTTCTCAGTACTTCTAAGCTGTTTCAAAGATTATGAAGCTGAACTTTCATGAATTTGCAGAAAATTACACAGTGGTGCATTTTGGACTTATTTCACTGAGAGAAAGCTTTTTCGTCTTAGTCTTATTTTTGACTTCTTTCACTGAGATCAACACTGGAATTGTTCAAAATCCTAAAATATACTGCTTCTCAGTACTTCTAAGTTTCAAAGATTATGAAGCTGAACTTCATGAATTTGCAGAAAATTACACAGTGGTGCAATTTTGACTTATTTCACTGAGAGAAAGCTTTTTTCGTCTTAGTCTTATTTTGACTTCTTTCACTGAGATCAACACTGGAATTGTTCAAAACACTAAAATTTACTGCTTCTCAGTACTTCTAAGCTGTTTCAAAGATTATGAAGCTGAACTTTCATGAATTTGCAGAAAATTACACAGTGGTGCATTTTTGACTTATTTCACTGAGAGAAAGCTTTTTTCGCTTAGTCTTATTTTTGACTTTTCACTGAGATCAACACTGGAATGTTCAAAACACTAAAATTTACTGCTTCTCAGTACTTCTAAGTGTTTCAAAGATTATGAAGCTGAACTTTCATGAATTTCCAGAAAATTCCACAGTGGTGCATTTTTGACTTATTTCACTGAGAGAAAGCTTTTTTCGTCTTAAACTTATTTTGACTTCTTTCACTGAGATCAACACGGAATTGTTCAAACACTAAAATTTACTGCTTCTCAGTACTTCTAAGCTGTTTCAAAGATTATGAAGCTGAAACTTTCATGAATTTGCAGAAAATTACACAGTGGTCATTTTGACTTATTTCACTGAGAGAAAGCTTTTTTCGTCTTAAACTTATTTTTGACTTCTTTCACTGAGATCAACACTGGAATTGTTCAAAACACTAAAATTTATGCTTCTCAGTACTTCTAAGCTGTTTCAAAGATTATGAAGCTGAACTTTCATGAATTTGCAGAAAATTACACAGTGGTGCATTTTTGACTTATTTCACTGAGAGAAAGCTTTTTTCGTCTTAGTCTTATTTTTGACTTCTTTCACTGAGATCAACACTGGACTTGTTCAAAACAATAAAATTTACTGCTTCTCAGAACTTCTAAGCTGTTTCAAAGATTATGAAGCTGAACTTTCAGGAATTGCAGAAAATTCCACAGTGGTGCATTTTTGACTTACTTCACTGAGAGAAAGCTTTTTTGTCATAGTCTTATTTTGACTTCTTTCACTGAGATCAACACTGGAATTGTTCAAAACACAAAATTTACTGCTTCTCAGTACTTAAGCTGTTTCAAAGATTATGAAGCTGAACTTTCATGAATTTGCAGAAAATTACACAGTGGTGCATTTTTGACTTATTTCACTGAGAGAAAGCTTTTTTCGTCTTAGTCTTATTTTTGACTTCTTTCACTGAGATCAACACTGGAATTGTTCAAAACACTAAAATATACTGCTTCTCAGTACTTCTAAGCTGTTTCAAAGATTATGAAGCTGAACTTCATGAATTTGCAGAAAATTACACAGTGGGCATTTTTGACTTATTTCACTGAGAGAAAGCTTTTTCGTCTTAGTCTTATTTTTGATTTCTTTCACTGAGATCAACACTGGAATTGTTTTCAACACTAAAATTTACTGCTTCTCAGTACTTCTAAGCTGTTTCAAAGATTATGAAGCTGAACTTTCAAATTTGCAGAAAATTACACAGTGGTGCATTTTTGACTTATTTCACTGAGAGAAAGCTTTTTCGTCTTAGTCTTATTTTTGATTCTTTCACTGAGATCAACACTGGAATTGTTCAAAACACTAAAAATACTGCTTCTCAGTACTTCTAAGCTGTTTCAAAGATTATGAAGCTGAACTTTCATGAATTTGCAGAAAATTACACAGTGGTGCAATTTTTGACTTATTTCACTGAGAGAAAGCTTTTTTCGTCATAGTTATTTTTGACTTCTTTCACTGAGATCAACACTGGAATTGTTCAAAACACTAAAATATACTGCTTCTCAGTACTTCTAAGCTGTTTCAAAGATTATGAAGCTGAACTTTCATGAATTTGCAGAAAATTACACAGTGGTGCAATTTTGACTTATTTCACTGAGAGAAAGCTTTTTTCGTCTTACTTATTTTTGACTTCTTCATGAGATCAACACTGGAATTGTTCAAAACACAACTAAAAACTGCTTCTCAGTACTTCTAAGCTGTTTCAAAGATTATGAAGCTGAACTTTCATGAATTTGCAGAAAATTACACAGTGGTGCATTTTGACTTATTTCACTGAGAGAAAGCTTTTTCGTCTTAGTCATTATTTTTGACTTCTTTCACTGAGATCAACACTGGAATTGTTCAAAACACTAAAATTTACTGCTTCTCAGTACTTCTAAGCTGTTTCAAAGATTATGAAGCTGAACTTTCATGAATTTGCAGAAAATTCCACAGTGGTGCAATTTTGACTTATTTCACTGAGAGAAAGCTTTTTTGTTAGTCTTATTTTTGACTTCTTTCACTGAGATCAACACTGGAATTGTTCAAAACACTAAAAATATACTGCTTCTCAGTACTTCTAAGCTGTTTCAAAGATTAGAAGCTGAACTTTCATGAATTTGCAGAAAATTACACAGTGGTGCATTTTTGACGTATTTCACTGAGAGAAAGCTTTTTTCGTCTTAGTTCTATTTTTGACTTCTTTCACTGAGATCAACACTGGATGTTCAAAACACTAAAATATACTGCTTCTCAGTACTTCTAAGCTGTTTCAAATTATGAAGCTGAACTTTCATGAATTTGCAGAAAATTACACAGTGGTGCATTTTTGACTTATTTCACTGAGAGAAAGCTTTTTTCGTCTTAGTCTTATTTTGACTTCTTTCACTGAGATCAACACTGGAATTGTTCAAAACACTAAATTTACTGCTTCTCAGTACTTCTAAGCTGTTTCAAAGATTATGAAGCTGAACTTTCATGAATTTGCAGAAAATTACACAGTGGTGCATTTTGACTTATTTCATTGAGAGAAAGCTTTTTTCGTCTTAGTCTTATTTTTGACTTATTTCGCTGAGATCAACACTGGAATTGTTCAAAACACTAAAATATACTGCTTCTCAGTACTTCTGAGCTGTTTCAAAGATTATGAAGCTGAACTTTCATGAATTTGCAGAAAATTACACAGTGGTGCATTTTTGACTTATTTCACTGAGAGAAAGCTTTTTTCGTCTTAGTCTTATTTTGACTCTTTCACTGAGATCAACACTGGAATTGTTCAAAACACTAAAATTACTGCTTCTCAGTACTTCTAAGCTGTTTCAAAGATTATGAAGCTGAACTTTCATGAATTTGCAGAAAATTACACAGTGGTGCAATTTGACTTATTTCACTGAGAGAAAGCTTTTTCGTCTTAGTCTTATTTTGACTTCTTTCACTGAGATCAACACTGGAATTGTTCAAAACACTAAAATATACTGCTTCTCAGTACTTCTAAGCTGTTTCAAAGATTATGAAGCTGAACTTTCATGAATTTGCAGAAAAATTACACAGTGGTGCATTTTGACTTATTTCACTGAGAGAAAGCTTTTTCGTCTTAGTCTATTTTTGACTTCTTTCACTGAGATCAACACTGGAATTGTTCAAAACACTAAAATTTACTGCTTCTCAGTACTTCTAAGCTGTTTCAAAGATTATGAAGCTGAAACTTTCATGAATTTGCAGAAAATTACACAGTGGTGCATTTTTGACTATTTCACTGAGAGAAAGCTTTTTTCGTCTTAGTCTTATTTTTGACTTCTTTCACTGAGATCAACACTGGAATTGTTCAAAAACACTAAAATTACTGCTTCTCAGTACTTCTAAGCTGTTTCAAAGATTATGAAGCTGAACTTTCATGAATTGCAGAAAATTACACAGTGGTGCATTTTTGACTTATTTCACTGAGAGAAAGCTTTTTCGTCTTAGTTCTATTTTTGACTTCTTTCACTGAGATCAACACTGGATGTTCAAAACACTAAAATATACTGCTTCTCAGTACTTCTAAAGCTGTTTCAAAGATTATGAAGCTGAACTTTCATGAATTTGCAGAAAATTACACAGTGGTGCATTTTGACTTATTTCACTGAGAGAAAGCTTTTTTCGTCTTAGTCTATTTTTGACTTCTTTCACTGAGATCAACACTGGAATTGTTCAAAACACTAAAATTTACTGCTTCTCAGTACTTCTAAGCTGTTTCAAAGATTATGAAGCTGAACTTTCATGAATTTGCAGAAAATTACACAGTGGTGCATTTTTGACTTTCATTGAGAGAAAGCTTTTTCGTCTTAGTCTTATTTTTGACTTATTTCGCTGAGATCAACACTGGAATTGTTCAAAACACTAAAATATACTGCTTCTCAGTACTTCTGAGCTGTTTCAAAGATTATGAAGCTGAACTTTCATGAATTTGCAGAAAATTACACAGTGGTGCATTTTGACTTATTTCACTGAGAGAAAGCTTTTTTCGTCTTAGTCTTATTTTTGACTTCTTTCACTGAGATCAACACTGGAATTGTTCAAAACACTAAAAATTTACTGCTTCTCAGTACTTCTAAGCTGTTTCAAGATTATGAAGCTGAACTTTCATGAATTTGCAGAAAATTACACAGTGGTGCATTTTTGACTTATTTCACTGAGAGAAAGCTTTTTCTGTCTTAGTCTTATTTTTGACTTATTTCACTGAGATCAACACTGGAATTGTTCAAAACACTAAAATATACTGCTTCTCAGTACTTCTAAGCTGTTTCAAAGATTATGAAGCTGAACTTTCATGAATTTGCAGAAAATTACACAGTGGTGCATTTTTGACTTATTTCACTGAGAGAAAGCTTTTTTCGTCATAGTCTTATTTTTGACTTCTTTCACTGAGATCAACACTGGAATTGTTCAAAACACTAAAATTTACTGCTTCTCAGTACTTCTAAGCTGTTTCAAAGATTATGAAGCTGAACTTTCATGAATTTGCAGAAAATTACACAGTGGTGCATTTTTGACTTATTTCACTGAGAGAAAGCTTTTTCGTCTTAGTCTTATTTTTGACTTCTTTCACTGAGATCAACACTGGGTTGTTCAAACACTAAAATTTACTGCTTCTCAGTACTTCTAAGCTGTTTCAAAGATTATGAAGCTGAACTTTCATGAATTTGCAGAAAATTACACAGTGGTGCATTTTTGACTTATTTCACTGAGAGAAAGCTTTTTTTCTTAGTCTTTTTTTGACTTCTTTCACTGAGATCAACACGGAATGTTCAAAACACTAAAATTTACTGCTTCTCAGTACTTCTAAGCTGTTTCAAAGATTATGAAGCTGAACTTTCATGAATTTGCAGAAAATTACACAGTGGTGCATTTTTGACTTATTTCACTGAGAGAAAGCTTTTTTCGTCTTAGTCTTATTTTTGACTTCTTTCACTGAGATCAACACTGGAATTGTTCAAAACACTAAAATTTACTGCTTCTCAGTACTTCTAAGCTGTTTCAAAGATTATGAAGCTGAACTTTCATGAATTTCCAGAAAATTCCACAGTGGTGCATTTTTGACTTATTTCACTGAGAGAAAGCTTTTTTCGTCTTAAACTTATTTTGACTTCTTTCACTGAGATCAACACTGGAATTGTTCAAAACACTAAAATTTACTGCTTCTCAGTACTTCTAAGCTGTTTCAAAGATTATGAAGCTGAACTTTCATGAATTTGCAGAAAATTACACAGTGGTGCATTTTTGACTTATTTCACTGAGAGAAAGCTTTTTTCGTCTTAAACTTATTTTTGACTTCTTTCACTGAGATCAACACTGGAATTGTTCAAAACACTAAAATTTACTGCTTCTCAGTACTTCTAAGCTGTTTCAAAGATTATGAAGCTGAACTTTCATGAATTTGCAGAAAATTACACAGTGGTGCATTTTTGACTTATTTCACTGAGAGAAAGCTTTTTTCGTCTTAGTCTTATTTTTGACTTCTTTCACTGAGATCAACACTGGAATTGTTCAAAACAATAAAATTTACTGCTTCTCAGAACTTCTAAGCTGTTTCAAAGATTATGAAGCTGAACTTTCAGGAATTTGCAGAAAATTCCACAGTGGTGCATTTTTGACTTACTTCACTGAGAAAGCTTTTTTTGTCATAGTCTTATTTTTGACTTCTTTCACTGAGATCAACACTGGAATTGTTCAAAACACTAAAATTTACTGCTTCTCAGTACTTCTAAGCTGTTTCAAAGATTATGAAGCTGAACTTTCATGAATTTGCAGAAAATTACACAGTGGTGCATTTTTGACTTATTTCACTGAGAGAAAGCTTTTTTCGTCTTAGTCTTATTTTTGACTTCTTTCACTGAGATCAACACTGGAATTGTTCAAAACACTAAAATATACTGCTTCTCAGTACTTCTAAGCTGTTTCAAAGATTATGAAGCTGAACTTTCATGAATTTGCAGAAAATTACACAGTGGTGCATTTTTGACTTATTTCACTGAGAGAAAGCTTTTTCGTCTTAGTCTTATTTTTGACTTCTTTCACTGAGATCAACACTGGAATTGTTCAAAACACTAAAATTACTGCTTCTCAGTACTTCTAAGCTGTTTCAAAGATTATGAAGCTGAACTTTCATAAATTTGCAGAAAATTACACAGTGGTGCATTTTTGACTTATTTCACTGAGAGAAAGCTTTTTCGTCTTAGTCTTATTTTTGACTTCTTTCACTGAGATCAACACTGGAATTGTTCAAAACACTAAAATATACTGCTTCTCAGTACTTCTAAGCTGTTTCAAAGATTATGAAGCTGAACTTTCATGAATTTGCAGAAAATTACACAGTGGTGCAATTTTGACTTATTTCACTGAGAGAAAGCTTTTTTCGTCATAGTCTTATTTTGACTTCTTTCACTGAGATCAAACACTGGAATTGTTCAAAACACTAAAATTTACTGCTTCTCAGTACTTCTAAGCTGTTTCAAAGATTATGAAGCTGAACTTTCATGAATTTGCAGAAAATTACACAGTGGTGCATTTTTGACTTATTTCACTGAGAGAAAGCTTTTTTCGTCTTAGTCTTATTTTTGACTTCTTTCACTGAGATCAACACTGGAATTGTTCAAAACACTAAAATTTACTGCTTCTCAGTACTTCTAAGCTGTTTCAAAGATTATGAAGCTGAACTTTCATGAATTTGCAGAAAATTACACAGTGGTGCAATTTTGACTTATTTCACTGAGAGAAAGCTTTTTTCGTCATAGTCTTATTTTTGACTTCTTTCACTGAGATCAACACTGGAATTGTTCAAAACACTAAAATATACTGCTTCTCAGTACTTCTAAGCTGTTTCAAAGATTATGAAGCTGAACTTTCATGAATTTGCAGAAAATTACACAGTGGTGCAATTTTGACTTATTTCACTGAGAGAAAGCTTTTTTCGTCTTAGTCTTATTTTTGACTTCTTTCACTGAGATCAACACTGGAATTGTTCAAAACACTAAAATTTACTGCTTCTCAGTACTTCTAAGCTGTTTCAAAGATTATGAAGCTGAACTTTCATGAATTTGCAGAAAATTACACAGTGGTGCATTTTTGACTTATTTCACTGAGAGAAAGCTTTTTTCGTCTTAGTCATATTTTTGACTTCTTTCACTGAGATCAACACTGGAATTGTTCAAAACACTAAAAATTTACTGCTTCTCAGTACTTCTAAGCTGTTTCAAAGATTATGAAGCTGAACTTTCATGAATTTGCAGAAAATTACACAGTGGTGCAATTTTGACTTATTTCACTGAGAGAAAGCTTTTTCGTCTTAGTCTTATTTTTGACTTCTTTCACTGAGATCAACACTGGAATTGTTCAAAACACTAAAATATACTGCTTCTCAGTACTTCTAAGCTGTTTCAAAGATTATGAAGCTGAACTTTCATGAATTTGCAGAAAATTACACAGTGGTGCATTTTTGACTTATTTCACTGAGAGAAAGCTTTTTCGTCTTAGTTCTATTTTTGACTTCTTTCACTGAGATCAACACTGGATTGTTCAAAACACTAAAAATATACTGCTTCTCAGTACTTCTAAGCTGTTTCAAAGATTATGAAGCTGAACTTTCATGAATTTGCAGAAAATTACACAGTGGTGCATTTTTGACTTATTTCACTGAGAGAAAGCTTTTTTCGTCTTAGTCTTATTTTTGACTTCTTTCACTGAGATCAACACTGGAATTGTTCAAAACACTAAAATTTACTGCTTCTCAGTACTTCTAAGCTGTTTCAAAGATTATGAAGCTGAACTTTCATGAATTTGCAGAAAATTACACAGTGGTGCATTTTTGACTTATTTCATTGAGAGAAAGCTTTTTTCGTCTTAGTCTTATTTTTGACTTATTTCGCTGAGATCAACACTGGAATTGTTCAAAACACTAAAATATACTGCTTCTCAGTACTTCTAAGCTGTTTCAAAGATTATGAAGTTGAACTTTCATGAATTTGCAGAAAATTACACAGTGGTGCAATTTTGACTTATTTCACTGAGAGAAAGCTTTTTCGTCTTAGTCTTCTTTTTGACTTCTTTCACTGAGATCAACACTGGAATTGTTCAAAACACTAAAATATACTGCTTCTCAGTACTTCTAAGCTGTTTCAAAGATTATGAAGCTGAACTTTCATGAATTTGCAGAAAATTACACAGTGGTGCAATTTTGACTTATTTCACTGAGAGAAAGCTTTTTTCGTCTTAGTCTTATTTTTGACTTCTTTCACTGAGATCAACACTGGAATTGTTCAAAACACTAAAATTTACTGCTTCTCAGTACTTCTAAGCTGTTTCAAAGATTATGAAGCTGAACCTTCATGAATTTGCAGAAAATTACACAGTGGTGCAATTTTGACTTATTTCACTGAGAGAAAGCTTTTTTCGTCATAGTCTTATTTTTGACTTCTTTCACTGAGATCAACACTGGAATTGTTCAAAACACTAAAATTTACTGCTTCTCAGTACTTCTAAGCTGTTTCAAAGATTATGAAGCTGAACTTTCATGAATTTGCAGAAAATTACACAGTGGTGCAATTTTGACTTATTTCACTGAGAGAAAGCTTTTTTGTCATAGTCTTATTTTTGACTTCTTTCACTGAGATCAACACTGGAATTGTTCAAAACACTAAAATTTACTGCTTCTCAGTACTTCTAAGCTGTTTCAAAGATTATGAAGCTGAAACTTTCATGAATTTGCAGAAAATTACACAGTGGTGCATTTTTGACTTATTTCACTGAGAGAAAGCTTTTTTCGTCTTAGTCTTATTTTTGACTTCTTTCACTGAGATCAACACTGGAATTGTTCAAAACACTAAAATTTACTGCTTCTCAGTACTTCTAAGCTGTTTCAAAGATTATGAAGCTGAACTTTCATGAATTTGCAGAAAATTACACAGTGGTGCAATTTTGACTTATTTCACTGAGAGAAAGCTTTTTTCGTCATAGTCTTATTTTTGACTTCTTTCACTGAGATCAACACTGGAATTGTTCAAAACACTAAAATTTACTGCTTCTCAGTACTTCTAAGCTGTTTCAAAGATTATGAAGCTGAACTTTCATGAATTTGCAGAAAATTACACAGTGGTGCAATTTTGACTTATTTCACTGAGAGAAAGCTTTTTTCGTCTTAGTCTATTTTGACTTCTTTCACTGAGATCAACACTGGAATTGTTCAAAACACTAAAATTTACTGCTTCTCAGTACTTCTAAGCTGTTTCAAAGATTATGAAGCTGAACTTTCATGAATTGCAGAAAATTACACAGTGGTGCATTTTTGACTTATTTCACTGAGAGAAAGCTTTTTCGTCTTAGTCATATTTTGACTTCTTTCACTGAGATCAACACTGGAATTGTTCAAAACACTAAAATATACTGCTTCTCAGTACTTCTAAGCTGTTTCAAAGATTATGAAGCTGAACTTTCATGAATTTGCAGAAAATTACACAGTGGTGCATTTTTGACTTATTTCACTGAGAGAAAGCTTTTTTCGTCTTAGTCTTATTTTTGACTTCTTTCACTGAGATCAACACTGGAATTGTTCAAAACACTAAAATTTACTGCTTCTCAGTACTTCTAAGCTGTTTCAAAGATTATGAAGCTGAACTTTCATGAATTTGCAGAAAATTACACAGTGGTGCATTTTGACTTATTTCATTGAGAGAAAGCTTTTTCGTCTTAGTCTTATTTTTGACTTATTTCGCTGAGATCAACACTGGAATTGTTCAAAACACTAAAATATACTGCTTCTCAGTACTTCTAAGCTGTTTCAAAGATTATGAAGTTGAACTTTCATGAATTTGCAGAAAATTACACAGTGGTGCAATTTTGACTTATTTCACTGAGAGAAAGCTTTTTCGTCTTAGTCTTCTTTTTGACTTCTTTCACTGAGATCAACACTGGAATTGTTCAAAACACTAAAATATACTGCTTCTCAGTACTTCTAAGCTGTTTCAAAGATTATGAAGCTGAACTTTCATGAATTTGCAGAAAATTACACAGTGGTGCAATTTTGACTTATTTCACTGAGAGAAAGCTTTTTTCGTCATAGTCTTATTTTTGACTTCTTTCACTGAGATCAACACTGGAATTGTTCAAAACACTAAAATTTACTGCTTCTCAGTACTTCTAAGCTGTTTCAAAGATTATGAAGCTGAACCTTCATGAATTTGCAGAAAATTACACAGTGGTGCAATTTTGACTTATTTCACTGAGAGAAAGCTTTTTTCGTCATAGTCTTATTTTTGACTTCTTTCACTGAGATCAACACTGGAATTGTTCAAAACACTAAAATATACTGCTTCTCAGTACTTCTAAGCTGTTTCAAAGATTATGAAGCTGAACTTTCATGAATTTGCAGAAAATTACACAGTGGTGCATTTTTGACTTATTTCACTGAGAGAAAGCTTTTTTCGTCTTAGTCTTATTTTTGACTTCTTTCACTGAGATCAACACTGGAATTGTTCAAAACACTAAAATTTACTGCTTCTCAGTACTTCTAAGCTGTTTCAAAGATTATGAAGCTGAACTTTCATGAATTTGCAGAAAATTACACAGTGGTGCAATTTTGACTTATTTCACTGAGAGAAAGCTTTTTCGTCTTAGTCTTATTTTTGACTTCTTTCACTGAGATCAACACTGGAATTGTTCAAAACACTAAAATATACTGCTTCTCAGTACTTCTAAGCTGTTTCAAAGATTATGAAGCTGAACTTTCATGAATTTGCAGAAAATTACACAGTGGTGCATTTTGACTTATTTCACTGAGAGAAAGCTCTTTTCGTCTTAGTTCTATTTTGACTTCTTTCACTGAGATCAACACTGGACTTGTTCAAAACACTAAAATATACTGCTTCTCAGTACTTCTAAGCTGTTTCAAAGATTATGAAGCTGAACTTTCATGAATTTGCAGAAAATTACACAGTGGTGCATTTTTGACTTATTTCACTGAGAGAAAGCTTTTTTCGTCTTAGTCTTATTTTTGACTTCTTTCACTGAGATCAACACTGGAATTGTTCAAAACACTAAAATTTACTGCTTCTCAGTACTTCTAAGCTGTTTCAAAGATTATGAAGCTGAACTTTCATGAATTTGCAGAAAATTACACAGTGGTGCATTTTTGACTTATTTCATTGAGAGAAAGCTTTTTCGTCATAGTCTTATTTTTGACTTCTTTCACTGAGATCAACACTGGAATTGTTCAAAACACTAAAATATACTGCTTCTCAGTACTTCTAAGCTGTTTCAAAGATTATGAAGTTGAACTTTCATGAATTTGCAGAAAATTACACAGTGGTGCAATTTTGACTTATTTCACTGAGAGAAAGCTTTTTTCGTCTTAGTCTTCTTTTTGACTTCTTTCACTGAGATCAACACTGGAATTGTTCAAAACACTAAAATATACTGCTTCTCAGTACTTCTAAGCTGTTTCAAAGATTATGAAGCTGAACTTTCATGAATTTGCAGAAAATTACACAGTGGTGCAATTTTGACTTATTTCACTGAGAGAAAGCTTTTTTCGTCATAGTCTTATTTTTGACTTCTTTCACTGAGATCAACACTGGAATTGTTCAAAACACTAAAATTTACTGCTTCTCAGTACTTCTAAGCTGTTTCAAAGATTATGAAGCTGAACCTTCATGAATTTGCAGAAAATTACACAGTGGTGCAATTTTGACTTATTTCACTGAGAGAAAGCTTTTTTCGTCATAGTCTTATTTTGACTTCTTTCACTGAGATCAACACTGGAATTGTTCAAAACACTAAAATATACTGCTTCTCAGTACTTCTAAGCTGTTTCAAAGATTATGAAGCTGAACTTTCATGAATTTGCAGAAAATTACACAGTGGTGCATTTTTGACTTATTTCACTGAGAGAAAGCTTTTTCGTCATAGTCTTATTTTTGACTTCTTTCACTGAGATCAACACTGGAATTGTTCAAAACACTAAAATTTACTGCTTCTCAGTACTTCTAAGCTGTTTCAAAGATTATGAAGCTGAACTTTCATGAATTTGCAGAAAATTACACAGTGGTGCATTTTTGACTTATTTCACTGAGAGAAAGCTTTTTTTCGTCTTAGTCTTTTTTGACTTCTTTCACTGAGATCAACACTGGAATTGTTCAAAACACTAAAATTTACTGCTTCTCAGTACTTCTAAGCTGTTTCAAAGATTATGAAGCTGAACTTTCATGAATTTGCAGAAAATTACACAGTGGTGCAATTTGACTTATTTCACTGAGAGAAAGCTTTTTTCGTCTTAGTCTTATTTTTGACTTCTTTCACTGAGATCAACACTGGAATTGTTCAAAACACTAAAATATACTGCTTCTCAGTACTTCTAAGCTGTTTCAAAGATTATGAAGCTGAACTTTCATGAATTTGCAGAAAATTACACAGTGGTGCATTTTTGACTTATTTCACTGAGAGAAAGCTTTTTCGTCTTAGTTCTATTTTTGACTTCTTTCACTGAGATCAACACTGGACTTGTTCAAAACACTAAAATATACTGCTTCTCAGTACTTCTAAGCTGTTTCAAAGATTATGAAGCTGAACTTTCATGAATTTGCAGAAAATTACACAGTGGTGCATTTTTGACTTATTTCACTGAGAGAAAGCTTTTTTCGTCTTAGTCTTATTTTTGACTTCTTTCACTGAGATCAACACTGGAATTGTTCAAAACACTAAAATTTACTGCTTCTCAGTACTTCTAAGCTGTTTCAAAGATTATGAAGCTGAACTTTCATGAATTTGCAGAAAATTACACAGTGGTGCATTTTTGACTTATTTCATTGAGAGAAAGCTTTTTCGTCTTAGTCTTATTTTTGACTTATTTCGCTGAGATCAACACTGGAATTGTTCAAAACACTAAAATATACTGCTTCTCAGTACTTCTAAGCTGTTTCAAAGATTATGAAGTTGAACTTTCATGAATTTGCAGAAAATTACACAGTGGTGCAATTTTGACTTATTTCACTGAGAGAAAGCATTTTTCGTCTTAGTCTTATTTTTGACTTCTTTCACTGAGATCAACACTGGAATTGTTCAAAACACTAAAATATACTGCTTCTCAGTACTTCTAAGCTGTTTCAAAGATTATGAAGCTGAACTTTCATGAATTTGCAGAAAATTACACAGTGGTGCAATTTTGACTTATTTCACTGAGAGAAAGCTTTTTTCGTCATAGTCTTATTTTTGACTTCTTTCACTGAGATCAACACTGGAATTGTTCAAAACACTAAAATTTACTGCTTCTCAGTACTTCTAAGCTGTTTCAAAGATTATGAAGCTGAACCTTCATGAATTTGCAGAAAATTACACAGTGGTGCAATTTTGACTTATTTCACTGAGAGAAAGCTTTTTTCGTCATAGTCTTATTTTTGACTTCTTTCACTGAGATCAACACTGGAATTGTTCAAAACACTAAAATATACTGCTTCTCAGTACTTCTAAGCTGTTTCAAAGATTATGAAGCTGAACTTTCATGAATTTGCAGAAAATTACACAGTGGTGCAATTTTGACTTATTTCACTGAGAGAAAGCTTTTTCGTCATAGTCTTATTTTTGACTTCTTTCACTGAGATCAACACTGGAATTGTTCAAAACACTAAAATTTACTGCTTCTCAGTACTTCTAAGCTGTTTCAAAGATTATGAAGCTGAACTTTCATGAATTTGCAGAAAATTACACAGTGGTGCATTTTTGACTTATTTCACTGAGAGAAAGCTTTTTCGTCTTAGTCTTATTTTTGACTTCTTTCACTGAGATCAACACTGGAATTGTTCAAAACACTAAAATTTACTGCTTCTCAGTACTTCTAAGCTGTTTCAAAGATTATGAAGCTGAACTTTCATGAATTTGCAGAAAATTACACAGTGGTGCAATTTTGACTTATTTCACTGAGAGAAAGCTTTTTTCGTCATAGTCTTATTTTTGACTTCTTTCACTGAGATCAACACTGGAATTGTTCAAAACACTAAAATTTACTGCTTCTCAGTACTTCTAAGCTGTTTCAAAGATTATGAAGCTGAACTTTCATGAATTTGCAGAAAATTACACAGTGGTGCAATTTTGACTTATTTCACTGAGAGAAAGCTTTTTTCGTCTTAGTCTTCTTTTTGACTTCTTTCACTGAGATCAACACTGGAATTGTTCAAAACACTAAAATTTACTGCTTCTCAGTACTTCTAAGCTGTTTCAAAGATTATGAAGCTGAACTTTCATGAATTTGCAGAAAATTACACAGTGGTGCATTTTTGACTTATTTCACTGAGAGAAAGCTTTTTTCGTCTTAGTCATATTTTTGACTTCTTTCACTGAGATCAACACTGGAATTGTTCAAAACACTAAAATTTACTGCTTCTCAGTACTTCTAAGCTGTTTCAAAGATTATGAAGCTGAACTTTCATGAATTTGCAGAAAATTACACAGTGGTGCAATTTTGACTTATTTCACTGAGAGAAAGCTTTTTTCGTCTTAGTCTTATTTTTGACTTCTTTCACTGAGATCAACACTGGAATTGTTCAAAACACTAAAATATACTGCTTCTCAGTACTTCTAAGCTGTTTCAAAGATTATGAAGCTGAACTTTCATGAATTTGCAGAAAATTACACAGTGGTGCAATTTTGACTTATTTCACTGAGAGAAAGCTTTTTTCGTCTTAGTCTTATTTTTGACTTCTTTCACTGAGATCAACACTGGAATTGTTCAAAACACTAAAATATACTGCTTCTCAGTACTTCTAAGCTGTTTCAAAGATTATGAAGCTGAACTTTCATGAATTTGCAGAAAATTACACAGTGGTGCATTTTTGACTTATTTCACTGAGAGAAAGCTTTTTTCGTCTTAGTTCTATTTTTGACTTCTTTCACTGAGATCAACACTGGAATTGTTCAAAACACTAAAATTTACTGCTTCTCAGTACTTCTAAGCTGTTTCAAAGATTATGAAGCTGAACTTTCATGAATTTGCAGAAAATTACACAGTGGTGCAATTTTGACTTATTTCACTGAGAGAAAGCTTTTTTCATCTTAGTCTTATTTTTGACTTCTTTCACTGAGATCAACACTGGAATTGTTCAAAACACTAAAATTTACTGCTTCTCAGTACTTCTAAGCTGTTTCAAAGATTATGAAGCTGAACTTTCATGAATTTGCAGAAAATTACACAGTGGTGCAATTTTGACTTATTTCACTGAGAGAAAGCTTTTTTCATCTTAGTCTTATTTTGACTTCTTTCACTGAGATCAACACTGGAATTGTTCAAAACACTAAAATTTACTGCTTCTCAGTACTTCTAAGCTGTTTCAAAGATTATGAAGCTGAACTTTCATGAATTTGCAGAAAATTACACAGTGGTGCATTTTTGACTTATTTCACTGAGAGAAAGCTTTTTTGTCATAGTCTTATTTTTGACTTCTTTCACTGAGATCAACACTGGAATTGTTCAAAACACTAAAATTTACTGCTTCTCAGTACTTCTAAGCTGTTTCAAAGATTATGAAGCTGAACTTTCATGAATTTGCAGAAAATTCCACAGTGGTGCATTTTTGACTTATTTCACTGAGAGAAAGCTTTTTTCGTCTTAGTCTTATTTTTGACTTCTTTCACTGAGATCAACACTGGAATTGTTCAAAACACTAAAATTTACTGCTTCTCAGTACTTCTAAGCTGTTTCAAAGATTATGAAGCTGAACTTTCATGAATTTGCAGAAAATTACACAGTGGTGCATTTTTGACTTATTTCACTGAGAGAAAGCTTTTTTCGTCTTAGTCTTATTTTTGACTTCTTTCACTGAGATCAACACTGGAATTGTTCAAAACACTAAAATTTACTGCTTCTCAGTACTTCTAAGCTGTTTCAAAGATTATGAAGCTGAACTTTCATGAATTTGCAGAAAATTACACAGTGGTGCATTTTGACTTATTTCATTGAGAGAAAGCTTTTTTCGTCTTAGTCTTATTTTTGACTTATTTCGCTGAGATCAACACTGGAATTGTTCAAAACACTAAAATATACTGCTTCTCAGTACTTCTAAGCTGTTTCAAAGATTATGAAGTTGAACTTTCATGAATTTGCAGAAAATTACACAGTGGTGCATTTTTGACTTATTTCACTGAGAGAAAGCTTTTTTCGTCTTAGTCTTCTTTTGACTTCTTTCACTGAGATCAACACTGGAATTGTTCAAAACACTAAAATATACTGCTTCTCAGTACTTCTAAGCTGTTTCAAAGATTATGAAGCTGAACTTTCATGAATTTGCAGAAAATTACACAGTGGTGCAATTTTGACTTATTTCACTGAGAGAAAGCTTTTTTCGTCATAGTCTTATTTTTGACTTCTTTCACTGAGATCAACACTGGAATTGTTCAAAACACTAAAATATACTGCTTCTCAGTACTTCTAAGCTGTTTCAAAGATTATGAAGCTGAACTTTCATGAATTTGCAGAAAATTACACAGTGGTGCAATTTTGACTTATTTCACTGAGAGAAAGCTTTTTTCGTCATAGTCTTATTTTTGACTTCTTTCACTGAGATCAACACTGGAATTGTTCAAAACACTAAAATTTACTGCTTCTCAGTACTTCTAAGCTGTTTCAAAGATTATGAAGCTGAACTTTCATGAATTTGCAGAAAATTACACAGTGGTGCATTTTTGACTTATTTCACTGAGAGAAAGCTTTTTTCGTCTTAGTCTTATTTTTGACTTCTTTCACTGAGATCAACACTGGAATTGTTCAAAACACTAAAATTTACTGCTTCTCAGTACTTCTAAGCTGTTTCAAAGATTATGAAGCTGAACTTTCATGAATTTGCAGAAAATTACACAGTGGTGCAATTTTGACTTATTTCACTGAGAGAAAGCTTTTTTCGTCATAGTCTTATTTTTGACTTCTTTCACTGAGATCAACACTGGAATTGTTCAAAACACTAAAATATACTGCTTCTCAGTACTTCTAAGCTGTTTCAAAGATTATGAAGCTGAACTTTCATGAATTTGCAGAAAATTACACAGTGGTGCAATTTTGACTTATTTCACTGAGAGAAAGCTTTTTTCGTCATAGTCTTATTTTTGACTTCTTTCACTGAGATCAACACTGGAATTGTTCAAAACACTAAAATTTACTGCTTCTCAGTACTTCTAAGCTGTTTCAAAGATTATGAAGCTGAACTTTCATGAATTTGCAGAAAATTACACAGTGGTGCATTTTTGACTTATTTCACTGAGAGAAAGCTTTTTCGTCTTAGTCTTATTTTTGACTTCTTTCACTGAGATCAACACTGGAATTGTTCAAAACACTAAAATTTACTGCTTCTCAGTACTTCTAAGCTGTTTCAAAGATTATGAAGCTGAACTTTCATGAATTTGCAGAAAATTCCACAGTGGTGCATTTTTGACATATTTCACTGAGAGAAAGCTTTTTTCGTCTTAGTCTTATTTTTGACTTCTTTCACTGAGATCAACACTGGAATTGTTCAAAACACTAAAATTTACTGCTTCTCAGTACTTCTAAGCTGTTTCAAAGATTATGAAGCTGAACTTTCATGAATTTGCAGAAAATTACACAGTGGTGCATTTTTGACTTATATCACTGAGAGAAAGCTTTTTTCGTCTTAGTCTTATTTT
The DNA here is from genome assembly GCF_027474105.1 of Poeciliopsis prolifica. NCBI lineage: Eukaryota > Metazoa > Chordata > Actinopteri > Cyprinodontiformes > Poeciliidae > Poeciliopsis > Poeciliopsis prolifica. Next base: position 734,642 of record NW_026562496.1, on the reverse strand, counting down.
TGACTTCTTTCACTGAGATCAACACTGGAATTGTTCAAAACACTAAAATTTACTGCTTCTCAGTACTTCTAAGCTGTTTCAAAGATTATGAAGCTGAACTTTCATGAATTTGCAGAAAATTACACATTGGTGCATTTTTGACTTATTTCACTGAGAGAAAGCTTTTTTCGTCTTAGTCTTATTTTTGACTTCTTTCACTGAGATCAACACTGGAATTGTTCAAAACACTAAAATTTACTGCTTCTCAGTACTTCTAAGCTGTTTCAAAGATTATGAAGCTGAACTTTCATGAATTTGCAGAAAATTACACAGTGGTGCAATTTTGACTTATTTCACTGAGAGAAAGCTTTTTTCGTCATAGTCTTATTTTTGACTTCTTTCACTGAGATCAACACTGGAATTGTTCAAAACACTAAAATTTACTGCTTCTCAGTACTTCTAAGCTGTTTCAAAGATTATGAAGCTGAACTTTCATGAATTTGCAGAAAATTACACAGTGGTGCAATTTTGACTTATTTCACTGAGAGAAAGCTTTTTTCGTCTTAGTCTTCTTTTTGACTTCTTTCACTGAGATCAACACTGGAATTGTTCAAAACACTAAAATATACTGCTTCTCAGTACTTCTAAGCTGTTTCAAAGATTATGAAGCTGAACTTTCATGAATTTGCAGAAAATTACACAGTGGTGCAATTTTGACTTATTTCACTGAGAGAAAGCTTTTTTCGTCATAGTCTTATTTTTGACTTCTTTCACTGAGATCAACACTGGAATTGTTCAAAACACTAAAATTTACTGCTTCTCAGTACTTCTAAGCTGTTTCAAAGATTATGAAGCTGAACTTTCATGAATTTGCAGAAAATTACACAGTGGTGCATTTTTGACTTATTTCACTGAGAGAAAGCTTTTTTCGTCTTAGTCTTATTTTTGACTTCTTTCACTGAGATCAACACTGGAATTGTTCAAAACACTAAAATTTACTGCTTCTCAGTACTTCTAAGCTGTTTCAAAGATTATGAAGCTGAACTTTCATGAATTTGCAGAAAATTACACAGTGGTGCAATTTTGACTTATTTCACTGAGAGAAAGCTTTTTTCGTCATAGTCTTATTTTTGACTTCTTTCACTGAGATCAACACTGGAATTGTTCAAAACACTAAAATATACTGCTTCTCAGTACTTCTAAGCTGTTTCAAAGATTATGAAGCTGAACTTTCATGAATTTGCAGAAAATTACACAGTGGTGCAATTTTGACTTATTTCACTGAGAGAAAGCTTTTTTCGTCATAGTCTTATTTTTGACTTCTTTCACTGAGATCAACACTGGAATTGTTCAAAACACTAAAATTTACTGCTTCTCAGTACTTCTAAGCTGTTTCAAAGATTATGAAGCTGAACTTTCATGAATTTGCAGAAAATTACACAGTGGTGCATTTTGACTTATTTCACTGAGAGAAAGCTTTTTTCGTCTTAGTCTTATTTTTGACTTCTTTCACTGAGATCAACACTGGAATTGTTCAAAACACTAAAATTTACTGCTTCTCAGTACTTCTAAGCTGTTTCAAAGATTATGAAGCTGAACTTTCATGAATTTGCAGAAAATTCCACAGTGGTGCATTTTTGACTTATTTCACTGAGAGAAAGCTTTTTTCGTCTTAGTCTTATTTTTGACTTCTTTCACTGAGATCAACACTGGAATTGTTCAAAACACTAAAATTTACTGCTTCTCAGTACTTCTAAGCTGTTTCAAAGATTATGAAGCTGAACTTTCATGAATTTGCAGAAAATTACACATTGGTGCATTTTTGACTTATTTCACTGAGAGAAAGCTTTTTTCGTCTTAGTCTTATTTTTGACTTCTTTCACTGAGATCAACACTGGAATTGTTCAAAACACTAAAATTTACTGCTTCTCAGTACTTCTAAGCTGTTTCAAAGATTATGAAGCTGAACTTTCATGAATTTGCAGAAAATTACACAGTGGTGCAATTTTGACTTATTTCACTGAGAGAAAGCTTTTTTCGTCATAGTCTTTTTTGACTTCTTTCACTGAGATCAACACTGGAATTGTTCAAAACACTAAAATTTACTGCTTCTCAGTACTTCTAAGCTGTTTCAAAGATTATGAAGCTGAACTTTCATGAATTTGCAGAAAATTACACAGTGGTGCAATTTTGACTTATTTCACTGAGAGAAAGTTTTTCGTCTTAGTCTTATTTTTGACTTCTTTCACTGAGATCAACACTGGAATTGTTCAAAACACTAAAATTTACTGCTTCTCAGTACTTCTAAGCTGTTTCAAAGATTATGAAGCTGAACTTTCATGAATTTGCAGAAAATTACACAGTGGTGCATTTTTGACTTATTTCATTGAGAGAAAGCTTTTTTCGTCTTAGTCTTATTTTTGACTTATTTCGCTGAGATCAACACTGGAATTGTTCAAAACACTAAAATATACTGCTTCTCAGTACTTCTAAGCTGTTTCAAAGATTATGAAGTTGAACTTTCATGAATTTGCAGAAAATTACACAGTGGTGCAATTTTGACTTATTTCACTGAGAGAAAGCTTTTTTCGTCTTAGTCTTATTTTTGACTTCTTTCACTGAGATCAACACTGGAATTGTTCAAAACACTAAAATTTACTGCTTCTCAGTACTTCTAAGCTGTTTCAAAGATTATGAAGCTGAACTTTCATGAATTTGCAGAAAATTACACAGTGGTGCAATTTTGACTTATTTCACTGAGAGAAAGCTTTTTTCGTCATAGTCTTATTTTTGACTTCTTTCACTGAGATCAACACTGGAATTGTTCAAAACACTAAAATATACTGCTTCTCAGTACTTCTAAGCTGTTTCAAAGATTATGAAGCTGAACTTTCATGAATTTGCAGAAAATTACACAGTGGTGCAATTTTGACTTATTTCACTGAGAGAAAGCTTTTTTCGTCATAGTCTTATTTTTGACTTCTTTCACTGAGATCAACACTGGAATTGTTCAAAACACTAAAATTTACTGCTTCTCAGTACTTCTAAGCTGTTTCAAAGATTATGAAGCTGAACTTTCATGAATTTGCAGAAAATTACACAGTGGTGCATTTTTGACTTATTTCACTGAGAGAAAGCTTTTTCGTCTTAGTCTTATTTTTGACTTCTTTCACTGAGATCAACACTGGAATTGTTCAAAACACTAAAATTTACTGCTTCTCAGTACTTCTAAGCTGTTTCAAAGATTATGAAGCTGAACTTTCATGAATTTGCAGAAAATTACACAGTGGTGCATTTTGACTTATTTCATTGAGAGAAAGCTTTTTTCGTCTTAGTCTTATTTTTGACTTATTTCGCTGAGATCAACACTGGAATTGTTCAAAACACTAAAATATACTGCTTCTCAGTACTTCTAAGCTGTTTCAAAGATTATGAAGTTGAACTTTCATGAATTTGCAGAAAATTACACAGTGGTGCAATTTTGACTTATTTCACTGAGAGAAAGCTTTTTTCGTCTTAGTCTTATTTTTGACTTCTTTCACTGAGATCAACACTGGAATTGTTCAAAACACTAAAATTTTGCTTCTCAGTACTTCTAAGCTGTTTCAAAGATTATGAAGCTGAACTTTCATGAATTTGCAGAAAATTACACAGTGGTGCAATTTTGACTTATTTCACTGAGAGAAAGCTTTTTTCGTCATAGTCTTATTTTTGACTTCTTTCACTGAGATCAACACTGGAATTGTTCAAAACACTAAAATACTGCTTCTCAGTACTTCTAAGCTGTTTCAAAGATTATGAAGCTGAACTTTCATGAATTTGCAGAAAATTCCACAGTGGTGCAATTTTGACTTATTTCACTGAGAGAAAGCTTTTTTCGTCTTAGTCTTATTTTTGACTTCTTTCACTGAGATCAACACTGGAATTGTTCAAAACACTAAAATTTACTGCTTCTCAGTACTTCTAAGCTGTTTCAAAGATTATGAAGCTGAACTTTCATGAATTTGCAGAAAATTACACATTGGTGCATTTTTGACTTATTTCACTGAGAGAAAGCTTTTTTCGTCTTAGTCTTATTTTGACTTCTTTCACTGAGATCAACACTGGAATTGTTCAAAACACTAAAATTTACTGCTTCTCAGTACTTCTAAGCTGTTTCAAAGATTATGAAGCTGAACTTTCATGAATTTGCAGAAAATTACACAGTGGTGCAATTTTGACTTATTTCACTGAGAGAAAGCTTTTTTCGTCATAGTCTTATTTTTGACTTCTTTCACTGAGATCAACACTGGAATTGTTCAAAACACTAAAATTTACTGCTTCTCAGTACTTCTAAGCTGTTTCAAAGATTATGAAGCTGAACTTTCATGAATTTGCAGAAAATTACACAGTGGTGCAATTTTGACTTATTTCACTGAGAGAAAGCTTTTTTCGTCTTAGTCTTATTTTTGACTTCTTTCACTGAGATCAACACTGGAATTGTTCAAAACACTAAAATTTACTGCTTCTCAGTACTTCTAAGCTGTTTCAAAGATTATGAAGCTGAACTTTCATGAATTTGCAGAAAATTACACAGTGGTGCATTTTTGACTTATTTCATTGAGAGAAAGCTTTTTTCGTCTTAGTCTTATTTTTGACTTATTTCGCTGAGATCAACACTGGAATTGTTCAAAACACTAAAATATACTGCTTCTCAGTACTTCTAAGCTGTTTCAAAGATTATGAAGTTGAACTTTCATGAATTTGCAGAAAATTACACAGTGGTGCAATTTTGACTTATTTCACTGAGAGAAAGCTTTTTTCGTCTTAGTCTTATTTTTGACTTCTTTCACTGAGATCAACACTGGAATTGTTCAAAACACTAAAATTTACTGCTTCTCAGTACTTCTAAGCTGTTTCAAAGATTATGAAGCTGAACTTTCATGAATTTGCAGAAAATTACACAGTGGTGCAATTTTGACTTATTTCACTGAGAGAAAGCTTTTTTCGTCATAGTCTTATTTTTGACTTCTTTCACTGAGATCAACACTGGAATTGTTCAAAACACTAAAATATACTGCTTCTCAGTACTTCTAAGCTGTTTCAAAGATTATGAAGCTGAACTTTCATGAATTTGCAGAAAATTACACAGTGGTGCAATTTTGACTTATTTCACTGAGAGAAAGCTTTTTTCGTCATAGTCTTATTTTTGACTTCTTTCACTGAGATCAACACTGGAATTGTTCAAAACACTAAAATTTACTGCTTCTCAGTACTTCTAAGCTGTTTCAAAGATTATGAAGCTGAACTTTCATGAATTTGCAGAAAATTACACAGTGGTGCATTTTTGACTTATTTCACTGAGAGAAAGCTTTTTTCGTCTTAGTCTTATTTTTGACTTCTTTCACTGAGATCAACACTGGAATTGTTCAAAACACTAAAATTTACTGCTTCTCAGTACTTCTAAGCTGTTTCAAAGATTATGAAGCTGAACTTTCATGAATTTGCAGAAAATTACACAGTGGTGCAATTTTGACTTATTTCACTGAGAGAAAGCTTTTTTCGTCATAGTCTTATTTTTGACTTCTTTCACTGAGATCAACACTGGAATTGTTCAAAACACTAAAATATACTGCTTCTCAGTACTTCTAAGCTGTTTCAAAGATTATGAAGCTGAACTTTCATGAATTTGCAGAAAATTACACAGTGGTGCAATTTTGACTTATTTCACTGAGAGAAAGCTTTTTCGTCTTAGTCTTATTTTTGACTTTTTCACTGAGATCAACACTGGAATTGTTCAAAACACTAAAATTTACTGCTTCTCAGTACTTCTAAGCTGTTTCAAAGATTATGAAGCTGAACTTTCATGAATTTGCAGAAAATTACACAGTGGTGCATTTTTGACTTATTTCACTGAGAGAAAGCTTTTTTCGTCTTAGTCTTATTTTTGACTTCTTTCACTGAGATCAACACTGGAATTGTTCAAAACACTAAAATTTACTGCTTCTCAGTACTTCTAAGCTGTTTCAAAGATTATGAAGCTGAACTTTCATGAATTTGCAGAAAATTACACAGTGGTGCAATTTTGACTTATTTCACTGAGAGAAAGCTTTTTTCGTCTTAGTCTTATTTTTGACTTCTTTCACTGAGATCAACACTGGAATTGTTCAAAACACTAAAATATACTGCTTCTCAGTACTTCTAAGCTGTTTCAAAGATTATGAAGCTGAACTTTCATGAATTTGCAGAAAATTACACAGTGGTGCATTTTTGACTTATTTCACTGAGAGAAAGCTTTTTTCGTCTTAGTCTTATTTTTGACTTCTTTCACTGAGATCAACACTGGAATTGTTCAAAACACTAAAATATACTGCTTCTCAGTACTTCTAAGCTGTTTCAAAGATTACTGAAGTCTGATTACTTTCAGAATTTGCAAAAATTACACAGTGGTGCATTTTTGACTTATTTCACTGAGAGAAAGCTTTTTTCGTCTTAGTTCTATTTTTGACTTCTTTCACTGAGATCAACACTGGACTTGTTCAAAACACTAAAATATACTGCTTCTCAGTACTTCTAAGCTGTTTCAAAGATTATGAAGCTGAACTTTCATGAATTTGCAGAAAATTACACAGTGGTGCATTTTTGACTTATTTCACTGAGAGAAAGCTTTTTTCGTCTTAGTCATATTTTTGACTTATTTCACTGAGATCAACACTGGAATTGTTCAAAACAATAAAATATACTGCTTCTCAATACTTCTAAGCTGTTTCAAAGATTATGAAGCTGAACTTTCATGAATTTGCAGAAAATTACACAGTGGTGCATTTTTGACTTATTTCACTGAGAGAAAGCTTTTTTCGTCTTTGTCTTATTTTTGACTTCTTTCACTGAGATCAACACTGGAATTGTTCAAAACAATAAAATTTACTGCTTCTCAGTACTTCTAAGCTGTTTCAAAGATTATGAAGCTGAACTTTCATGAATTTGCAGAAAATTACACAGTGGTGCATTTTTGACTTATTTCACTGAGAGAATGCTTTTTTCGTCCTAGTCTTATTTTTGACTTCTTTCACTGAGATCAACACTGGAATTGTTCAAAACAATAAAATATACTGCTTCTCAATACTTCTAAGCTGGTTCAAAGATTATGAAGCTGAACTTTCATGAATTTGCCTAAAATTACACTGGTGCATTTTTGACTTATTTCACTGAGAGAAAGCTTTTTTCGTCTTAGTCTTATTTTTGACTTCTTTCACTGAGATCAACACTGGAATTGTTCAAAACAATAAAATATACTGCTTCTCAATACTTCTAAGCTGTTTCAAAGATTATGAAGCTGAACTTTCATGAATTTGCAGAAAATTACACAGTGGTGCATTTTTGACTTATTTCACTGAGAGAAAGCTTTTTTCGTCTTTGTCTTATTTTTGACTTCTTTCACTGAGATCAACACTGGAATTGTTCAAAACAATAAAATATACTGCTTCTCGGTACTTCTAAGCTGTTTCAAAGATTATGAAGCTGAACTTTCATGAATTTGCAGAAAATTACACAGTGGTGCATTTTGACTTATTTCACTGAGAGAAAGCTTTTGTCGTCTTAGTCTTATTTTTGACTTCTTTCACTGAGATCAACACTGGAATTGTTCAAAACAATAAAATTTACTGCTTCTCAGTACTTCTAAGCTGTTTCAAAGATTATGAAGCTGAACTTTCATGAATTTGCAGAAAATTACACAGTGGTGCATTTTTGACTTATTTCACTGAGAGAAAGCTTTTTTCGTCTTAGTCTTATTTTTGACTTCTTTCACTGAGATCAACACTGGAATTCTTCAAAACACTAAAATTTACTGCTTCTCAGTACTTCTAAGCTGTTTCAAAGATTATGAAGCTGAACTTTCATGAATTTGCAGAAAATTACACAGTGGTGCATTTTTGACTTATTTCACTGAGAGAAAGCTTTTTTCGTCTTAGTCTTATTTTGACTTCTTTCACTGAGATCAACACTGGTATTGTTCAAAACACTAAAATATACTGCTTCTCAGTACTTCTAAGCTGTTTCAAAGATTATAAAGCTGAACTTTCATGAATTTGCAGAAAATTACAAAGTGGTGCATTTTTGACTTATTTCACTGAGAGAAAGCTTTTTTCGTCTTAGTCTTATTTTTGACTTCTTTCACTGAGATCAACACTGGAATTGTTCAAAACACTAAAATTTACTGCTTCTCAGTACTTCTAAGCTGTTTCAAAGATTATGAAGCTGAACTTTCATGAATTTGCAGAAAATTACACAGTGGTGCATTTTTGACTTATTTCACTGAGAGAAAGCTTTTTTATTAGTGATCCGGACAAAATTTGTAATTATTGTCACAGAAAGGGTCACTGAAAGAAAGACTGTGCTTTGTTGAAATCTAGAAATAAAAATGGAAATCAGGTTAAACCAGCAGCACTTGCTGCATCAGTTTTAAATGTTTCTGACAAAGTGACTGAAGTGCCATTTGCCGGAAAACCTTATTTGAGTTCTTATAAACCATTTCTTATGGAAGGAGAAGTTTCTTTAATTGGAAGTGACGTCAAGGTGCCAGTTACCATTTTAAGAGATACTGGTGCATACGATTCATTCATTCTGGCATCAGTGTTGTCTTTTTCAGATGAGTCTGACACTGGATTATCAATACCTGTGTTAGGTATGGGCATGTCTGTGTTTTGTGTTCCAGTACATAAGCTTATGCTTCATTCGGAGTTGTTTGAAGGAGAAGTAAGGATGTTTGTTAGACCTGCACTACCTGTGGTTGGTGTCACAGTTATATTGGGGAACCATATAGCTGTAGGGAAAGTCTGGCCTGATAAACCAGAATCTCCAGTTATTGTTTCAGTACCTTTGGTCAACAGTGGTCCTGACGAAAATGAAAAATCACACACAGAAGTTTTCCAAGCATGTGCTGTGACATGAGCAATGAAAGCATCCAGTGATGTACATCAGGATGAAAACTTTGGAAAAGATACACAGACGTCCTCTTTTGTTGGTCTAATATTCCTTTGTCTATTTCACAGAGTGATTTGGGGCAGGAGCAAAGATCTGACCCTACAATACAGCATTTGTTTCAGTCTGCATTACCTGCTGAGGAGATGCAGAACCATGCTCATGGATACTTTAATGAGAACAAGGTACTTTTAAGGAAGTGGATGCCATGTGGTGACAATGTTATTGGGCAGCCAGTTTATCAGGTTGTGGTGCATTTGAAATTGCTTGACTTGGTTTTGCAGGTATCCCATGATGAGTCCGGACACATGGGAGTTAGGAAAACCTATGACCGCATTTTAAGAAGTTTTTTTTTGGCCACGGCTGAAAAAAGATATTGCTTCATATGTTAGAACCTGTCTCACCTGTCAGTTGACTGGTAAACCCAATCAAGTCATAAACCGGGCACCACTGTATTCTTTTCCGACTATTGGTAAACCATTTGAGCACTTAATAATTGATTGTGTGGGTCCTCTTCCACCTTCACGTTTGGGTGCTAAGTATCTTTTGACAGTTATGTGCCAATGTACCAGGTATCCAGCAGCCTATCCATTGCACACACTTACTGCAAAGTCTGTGGTGCGAGCGCTTGGGCAATTTATTGGTATTTTTGGAATACCTAAAGTCATTCAGAGTGACCAAAGATCTAATTTCTCCTCTCATTTGTTTGTACAGGTTTTGAAGCAGCTACACATTCAGCATAATCAATCTACAGCATATCATGCACAAAGCCAAGGAGCACTGGAGCGATTTCATCAGACATTTAAATCTTTACTCCGTGCTTACTGTGTTCAGATGAAGGCTGATTGGGAGGATGGTCTGCCTTGGTTATTACTTGCAGCAAGAGAAATAATGCAAGAAAGTACGGGCTTTAGCCCTAATGAATTAGTATTTGGTCATGCTGTGCGTGGTTCATTAACAGTTTTGCGAGATGAGTGGAAAGATGCTGAACCACCACAAAACTTGTTGCATTATGTTAATGGGTTCAAGCAGAGACTCTTTACTGCAACGCAGTTGGCAAATAAGAAACTATCATCTGCACAGGAAAAAATGAAGTGCTTGTATGATAAGAAAGCTGAACATCGTGTTTTTCTTTCAGGTGATCAAGTACTGGCTTTACTTCCTATTGTGACTTCGCCATTTCAGGCCAAGTTTTCTGGCCCACACACAGTTTTGAAACAGCTTTCCGACCAAAACTATCTCATTGCAACTCCAGAAAGACAGAAGAAAGAGCAGATGGTTCATGTAAACCTCTTAAAACCATACCATGTTCGTGGTAAGACTGTATTGGTGGATGATATTCACCCTGTGTGCATTAGTGAAACAGTGACATCTGCTGGAGGTGAATGGAATGGCGATGGGTTGCCTGTTCCAGATTCAGCCATGCTAACTGGTCGACTTATAAATTCTGAAGTACTGAAGAACTTGGACAGTTGATTCAGTTGATAAAATCTTACTCTGATTTATTTGCAGATATTCCATCCTGCACACATCTGATTGAACATGATATTGAGGTGGGTGATGCACAACCTATAAAACAGCGGTTTTACAGGGTTAGCCCTGAAAAACGCAAATATCTTGATGCTGAGATTGACATGTTAAAAAATGGGATCACTCAAGCATCATGTTCAAGCTGGTCTTCACCTTGCTTGCTAGTTCCAAAATGAATTGAAGAGTGAAAGAGAGTGAATGGACTTCACAGTGAACCAGGACAAAAAACTAATTACGATCTAGTATGACAGGTAGTGAATAGTGAACCTATTCATTAGTTGACATTGAACCAGTGGATTTCCGAAAAGTCAATAGCATAACCAAAACTGATTCATACCCACTACCTCGTATGGATGACTGTATTGACCAGATTGGTAATGCTAAGTTCATTACTAAAATAGACCTGTTAAAAGGTTATTGGCAAGTCCCTTTAACTAAAAGGGCACAGGATATCGCTGCCTTTATTACACCTACTGGTTTGTACTCGTACAATGTTATGCCTTTTGGTTTGAAGAATGCGCCGGCAACTTTTCAGCGCTTGATGAATAAAGTTGTTGGGGGTTTAGAAGGTTGTTCTGTGTATTTGGATGACATTGTTGTCTATTCTCATAGTTGGTCTTCTCACCTAGAACAACTTTGTTTGACCGTTTGGTGGATGCACATCTCACAGTGAATCTAGCCAAATGTGAGTTTGCTCGAGCAACTGTCATTTATCTTGGTCATCAAGTGGGTCAAGGTAAAGTATGTCCAGTTAAAGCAAAGGTAGAAGCGATTGAAAAGTATCCACCACCAACTACTAAAAAGGAACTCATGAAATTCTTGGGTTTAGTTGGGTATTATAGAGCCTTCTGCAGAACCTTTTCGAAGGTGGTTGCACCTCTGACAGATCTTTTGAAAAGTAATGTGAAATACAACTGGTCCTCTGTCTGTCAGCAGGCTTTTGAAGATGTGAAGAGGATGCTATGTGATTCTCCTGTTTTGTTGGCTCCAGATATGAATAAGCCTTTTAAACTACAGGTTGATGCCAGTCATGTTGGTGCGGGGGGAGTTCTTTTGCAAATGGATGACTTTTCAATTGAGAGACCTGTGAGTTTTTTTTCTAGGAAGTTTAATAGACATCAACTGAATTATTCAGTCATAGAAAAAGAAACCCTTGCTCTTATTTGGTCATTGCAACATTTTGAGGTTTATGTGGGTTCAGGTCCTTTAACTGTCTTTACAGATCATAATCCTCTGACCTTTTTGAATTCTTTTTGATGCCCAAATCAGAGACTTGTGAGATAGTCATTGTTTCTGCAGTCATTTTCTTTAGATATTCGTCATATCAAGGGAAAGGATAATGTCATCGCAGATGCTTTGTCAAGAGCGCAAAGTCAATAACTTTTTTTTTTTTTCCCCTCTTACCTGTCTGAGTCACTTCATGGTACCAGTTGTCGACTTGGGCATGGGATTTAAAAGGATCTAAGTTTTGTTTTCTGTTTTATCTCTTGTCTGAGATATTGTGAGTGTATTTAAACTTGTTTTTCTATTTTTTTCAGATGTTGATACATAGTTGCCCAGGGTTCCGGTGGGGACCCTGTTTTGAAGAGGGGGGTGATATGGCCCGAGGCTATTCCTTTGGGGTTTAGCATCCTTGCTCCAGATCTTCTCATGGGTGCTGATTGGAAGTGGAGGCAGCTGGCCAGTGACTCCATGAATGACATCTAATCAGCTTAAAATGCACCACCTTTATTTCTCATCAACCCAGCCCTTTTCTTTCTGTCTGTCCACTTCTCCTCTTTTTTCCCTTTCCTCTCCAACCAGCTATGATTTTTGTTAAATAAATCCTATTTTAAGTTATCCCACGCATTGCTTCCCTTTAATTTGTTATAGTACCAGAGCCAGACCATAACACTACCAAAATATATACTGTTTCTCAGTATTTCTGTGCTGTTTCAAAGATTATAAAGCTGAATGTTAAAGATTTTACTGATAAATACACATAATATTTTTTTCACTGTTGATGATCGAAGTGTAACCCAGAGCGATATCGCAATTGAGGTCCAAACAACTACCCTGGATACAGTAAGAAATTAGTCAGTGAAGACTAATCTGAAAAACAAATAATACAACTGGAGAAAATATTATCAAGTTCCATATGTTGATGTCACTGCCAGGGTTGACGAAGACTCAAAGAACTGGTGTTACAACACTCCAGGCATATAGTTAAGCACTTGTTCACTGATGAAGTGCTCCAGGGGATTGCAGAACATTTTCCACTGGTTCAATGTCAACTAATGAATAGGTTCACTATTCACTACCTGTCACACTAGATCGTAATTAGTTTTTTGTCCTGGTTCACTGTGAAGTCCATTCACTCTCTTTCACTCTTCAATTCATTTTTATTCCTCACGAAGCAGTTCTCCATCCACTCCAAAACTCATATAATGGTTTTCAGGACAGCCATTGTTGAATCACATGAGTTCATGGAAGGTGTTGCTCTTCTTGATATATTATCATTCTTGATATTTCGTGATTATTCTTGATATATTATTGAAAATGTGTTTGTAAATAATGTCAGTGTTGCACTTCATACCCTTCCTTCTCAATTTCAAGACCCAGACCTGTTCTTCGTGAATGCTCCTGCGTCTTTCTAAAACACATGCTCAAAATATTAAGATTGCTTAAATCTTTATGTCTAAGCAACAACGACAGCAGGTCTGTTTCCGTCTCTAGAAAAAAACATTTTGAAACAGCATAGAAACGAGAGCTGTAGTGTTGATGGTTTGAAATATAAACAAAGTCTAATGCCTGCATGTCGTGGAAAAAAAACAAACTCCAAGTATTGTTCAGGTAGAACCACTCAATCAGCTTGAGTGATGCAAGTCTAACCCAGCTCACTAAACTCTGCAAGCTTACAACATGTAAGTTTTTATACAATGAGCTAGGATTGTCTTTCCTTTTCTTCCTCGCTCTGGAACTCATTGTTTGTGACGTACAAAAGCAACCAATGTTCATTGTTATGTTCGTGTTCCCTGGTTGCATCTCTTTCCTCTTCCTAAACGTTGGGAGTCAGAGGTTACTAGCACTTAACACCAATAATAATGAAGGTATTTCGGTGATCAGGGAAATGAAAAGTGGCTGTCTGCGGTGTCAGAGGTTACTAGCACTTAACATCAGCAGCAGTAAAGTAAGTCGTCCTAATCCAGAATTTGTGCATCGTTCTCTCGGTTTGATGTTCTATCAACTGGTGGACCCCAGATTGGGCGTTGTCTTGACTCTCTTATAGTGAGTCAAGACACTATAAGAGAACAAGTGAATCCACATCACCCTCTCTGGTGTGACGAGCAGCACTGGAAATGATCCTTGCCAGCGTGTGGAGGTCCAATGTTTCACAATCCAATCACCGGGTTTGATGGTATGGAGTGGCGTCTCGGTAGGACATGGCAATGCGCCTTTCTCTGTCTGAAAAACTCAAAAAAGCGTATTCGACAGGTTTTGACAGTAAGACAACCTTGCATCATCACAGACAGAAGTGGAAGGAAGGACCTGTCCCTGAAAGCTTCCTTTCACTTGCTAAACATGTCAATAATATCAAAACATTTCTTTCCCTTAGAAGGGAACAGTTCAATGAATTCCATCATAAAATAGTGAAAAAGTCATTGAGTCACGGAGATGGCAATTAGTTACATAATAAAAACAGTAACAGGAGCACATGATGCAGAGCCATAAACAAACAGCATCAAGAGTCAGCGTTAGTTGGAGCAATATAGATAATGAAGCTGTCACCATAATTTTCCTTCAAATCCAAAAGCAAAGCAATTTAATTAATTAAATTATTAAATTTGACCTATGTCATAGCTGTTTTTTAGCCCAAAATCATCAATAACTTTGCATATCGCAGAGGTGTCCAAAGTACCGTTTTTTATTGGCCCGCAGCCAATTCTGAAAATATTTCCTTCTTGTATCATCAGTTTATACTATTTTGAAATAAATGAGTTTGAAAACTTAAGAGGTCCACCAGTGTAGTTATGACTGAAATGAAAGACAGGAGACAGATAGTCAGATATATGGCATAGTTTTACTTCACATTTTTCCATTACAGAGTAAATCTTAAGTCTAAACACAGGTATTGGACAGCTTCAGAACACCGATACATGAGGCAGCATTAGCTAGTGGATACTGCATAGACACACACACACACACACTCACAAAAATGACTACATTTTCCACTACAAAGTTCAATGTCCCGCAACTGCTGTGCAGTCACAGAATGTGATGCGACCATGTGTTAGAAATGTCCTTAGGCCCCTCTCACCCCCCGTTTACTATCACATACAACCATTCACACTCACACACCAACTCCTCTGTAGCTGGAAAGGACTTTGGGGCGTCTCACATCCTGTCCTCTCCACAACATCAGTGCTTCAAAGTGATGGGAATCCCAGAGCAGAGCTGATAAAGCAACCTAAACTTCACAAAGATTTATTGTAGTGGTTGGTTCCACATCTCATTAAAACAGCAGAAATCCATCTGAGCAGGATTCGCTGATCAGCAGAAATATGGTCTTGTGGAAATGTAGATGTGCCTCATCTTTCTAACTACACTGGGCTACCAATACAAGGCTTTGTTTCAAAACAAAAAAATATCCTCCATGTAAATGTTTGAGGAGTAACCCACATTTCCTTCAACAATGCGTCACATCCACAAGCAGAGGAGTAAAACAGGACCTCACCTCTCCCTGGTCTGCACACATCTTTCCTGCAAACGCAAAAATGGAAATGGGAGATTTTTTTTCTCTCTCTCTAAAATAAAGCTCCAGCTCTACAAGATTTAAGACAGCAATGATGAGAAGGGGGCAATAAATTTCCTCTCTGCCACCTTGAGTCTTACCTCTGCAATCTAGTGTCTGTTCTGTTAACCTTCAGCAAACAAAGGGAATGTGTCCAAAAATAAAGTGATTCACTGGCACATATTACATATACGATAAGAACAAGTGCACAAGCTCACTGAAATGAAGGGTTAACTCCGAGCGAGGCTGGATGAAAGGAATGAACTGGAGGATCCCAATACGTTAAGTGCATGTTTAAAAAAAAAAATTTTTTGGCAGGAATGCTCGATTTTCCTGTTGCAGCTTTGACCGCAGGGAATAGCTTGAGCAGGTTGGGTGTAGTAGTGAATGGGTGTGCCATTAATAGCTTCTTCCACTCGTCTTCAAGGAATGTTGCACATATCTTTTCCAAAGCGGTCAGGATGAGCAGAATGAGAACCCCAGCCCAACTACAGGACACACACACTGTCTTCCACACTCCTGTCCACACACACACCAGCTACACAGGTAAACCAACAAAAACTAGATTGTAGCATCATGTTAATAAACAAGTAAAAGATGAACTGGAATAAGAATCTGGGATAAAGATAATGACAATAATATTGCTGCAGGCAGCAAGAGCACTTTCCCTTTTGTAGGTTACAACTTTAATTACCCCCCCGCCCCCCAAATTTAAAGACTCTTTGCTGGAGACAGAAGGACAGGTGTGGGAGGGGTGCTGTAGAGAGAGAGGTCACTGGTGGGGTGGGGGATGGTGGGAGTACTGGTCAGCCCCTGGACTTTAAAACTGCTGGGCCAGAAGCTCACAGAGACGCTTGGACACGGAGTCTTTGCTGCAGCGCAGAGTCAGGCGATACATCTGTAGAGACACAGGTGAACACAATGACCAAGCTGAAGGAATAGAACAGGTCACATGAGCCCATCTGGGATCCCTCTGGTGCTACCATCTCAGGAATCTGCAGGTTTCAGCAAGACAAATTTAAGACTTTCCAAAGCCACCATGAAAAAACTTTAAGACTAAAAAAAACCAAACTATAAATATCGGTGATGGTTTGGGGTTCCTGCTGCATTACAATCAAGCATAGCAAAAATATAGCTCACTACATTAACTCCCATAATACTAAGCTTAAATAATACATAATTATCACGAAAGTTTTAATTCCTAGATCAAAAAATTAATTCAAGAGCAATATCTTGTTATAACTACAAACATTCCCTTAATGACGAGATTTAAAAGGAAATGAAAGACTTGTTCAAACAAGAAGGTTTTTCATTGTGATAAAATCCCACTGATTATGACCTGCGTTAGGGGATACCTCCGACTCTCCTCCATCCTTTTCAGTTTTACAATTTCAACTCATCATTTTAACAATTATTTCATATTTGGTTTTATCTGGTTCTGAATTTCAATCCAAACTCAGGCAGTTAAGGGTGTTTTCACACCCGGTAGTCACCAGATTGTTCAATTGGGGAGCAAAATTCCACATTTGTTATGCCATGGAAAAATTACAATAAGGTCACATCTGCTAGTCATGTCATATGAAATGCTTGTGAACTCCCACCAAAAGAACTATTTGGCTTACTTGTACGAGGTTGAAAGGTTGTTTTCCACAGCTGCATAAGGCCCAGACCGTCTTGCCCCTTGTTTTCCTTCCTAATCATTGTATAAAAACTTACATGTTGTAAGCTGGCAGAGCTTAGGGAGCTTAGGGGTTAGCCTTCCATACAGACTGGCTTGATTATTGATTGTCTTATGAGCTCTCTGTATTGTGCACAATGCATGAATGACCCTGATTGAGTGATTCTACCTGAACAGTGCTTTTTTTCTATGACAGTTACATTTTCAGCTGCTGCTGTTTGCTCTCACACTGCACTGTGTCAAACTATCCAAACACCCCTTGCCTGTGTGGCTCTGCACCAAGAACTACAGAAGGAACCATCACAAACCTCTGAAAAAGATCAGAGCAACTTCCTTCTTCAAAAAGGTAAACATAAATGGAGCTGTGTCAGATTTCAGTGGTTACAATTTCCCCACTGATGTACATTAATACTGTGTGTGTGTGTGTGTGTGTGTGTGTGTGTGTGTGTAGGGGGAAGTGGGGGAAGAGGGGGGAGGGGCAGGACTTCAAAATTATCTTTATTCATGTTAGATTGATTAACAAGCTTCCAGTCACTAGGTGGCAGCAGTGTTCAGACTAATCAACAGACTACCTATTCAAACCAGTACTACACAGCACAATTGTAAATGGAGCAGAGGATATTTTGAAAGAGATTTCTTTGTCAAATACAAGAAGAAAGTCATAACAGTACGAGAACAAAGTCATATTAGTTAAAAAAATGTAATATTGATGGAAGAAAGTTGTTAAATTAGAAGTACAAAGTAATTTTTTTTTTTTTTTTTTTAAGCACTTCTCAGAAGTTGTTTTGAAAACACTTGCTGTATTTAACCAAATTTAATAAAAGAAAGTCTTGTTGGCTTCTGCATGTTTGTGGCCCTATTTAATATGAGTGTAAAATGAAAGATGTACCATACAGTTCCTTTTACAAAGATATACCTTTTGTAATTTCAATTCTTTTTTACAAAAAGTGGAGCGAAAGATGTCACTGGTGGGGTTGCTGGTGGGAGGTTGTTTGACCTTTTTGTTGGCAGGTCAAATTCATCTACTCTGGAACTGCTGCCAGGGGCCACACCAAATTATTCCAATGGCCACAAAAGGATCCGTCAAGAAAATCCGAGATCATCCCTCTTCTCCATGCTGGAGATTTTAGTTAACAGTAACAAATTAAGTTACCTTTAAAATTAGTCACACAAGTGACATCTAGATCCAACAGTAGACCCAGACTGCAATAAAATAAATCTGGTTGTGTTGTTTTTGTCTCCTGCAAACTTAGCTTTAATTAGGCACGAGCAGCAAAGCACTGCAAAGGCCTATTGTTTTCTTGCTGTTTCTTATTATTAGGCCAGAGCAGCTAAGCACTGCGAAGGCCTATTGTTTTTTGTACTGTTTCTTATTATTAAGCCCGAACAGCTAGCGCTGCGAAGGCCTATTGTTTTTGTACTGTTTTATTAGGCCCGAGCAGCTAAGCGCTGCCAAGTTCAGCGCTGCGAAGCTAAGCGCTGCAAAGGTTTTCTTGCTGTTTCATATTATTACGATTCTCCCTCCAAATGAATTGGCTTTTTGGGGGCTTTATCATATTCAAAAACTCACCAAACTTGGCGGAGGCCTTAAGCCTCTTTAAAATTTTCGTATTTTATGGCCGTTGCAAAAATCGTAAAAGAAACGGCTCAACGGCGCCACCTAGCAATTTTCAAAGGACCCTTTTCTATTCCCTTACTTCATCGTAGAGACATGAAATTTGGTACACTTGTAGAGCTCCCCAAGATGCTCAAAATTTACTATTAATGTCATATTGCACGTATCACAGGAAGTCGTCCATTTTGGATTGAAGTTCCGATTTTCACCCCATTATGCCGTCTTCATATTTGATCGTCCTCCTAGGGATTTCAATTGATCGGCTTCAAACTCGGTCAGTCTGTTCATAAGGCATGTCCCATCTAAAGTTATCAAAACGGCGAGTTTTTGAGTATGCTGAAGGGAGGTTAGCTGGGGTCAAAGTTCACCTACTCGCCAAAAAAATAAATAAACTGCTATATCTCCTACACAGAAACTCAGAGGCACCAAAGTTACTGTGATTGATCATCATCAGGTCTCCCACAAAACCCTATGGTCGAACGATGACATCACTTAGAGATGAGAACAGGAAGTGTCATGTTTTACAGTGAATGGTCGCTATCTGACCCCTTTGACCTCATCAACACGAAACTGTGCCCAGAGACAAAAGAGATGTTGGTGTGTTGAGGATTCCAACCCAGATCAGCTTCGATGGAGCAGGTGGGCATGGCGAACTCTGACTATTTGCCTTGAAACATCAAGATTCAATAACTTCCAAATGCAAGATTACAGCTGCATCACACTTCCTATGTCTCTCTACAGAACAGTCCTGAACACATTTACCTGGTAACTTGATGACATCACCTTAGCCCAGCTAACACCACAGCAGCCCATGAAATATAGGTTATGTTATGCAGGTTAACATATTAATTATTTAAACATAAATTACTATAAGGACTGAACTGTACTGGAGCTGTGCCTTTAAGCTGCTACGTACCGACAGTCGGCCGGCGGCCGTTCATGGTCGAGGTTCGGCGTATTCCGCTGTGGACTGTAAATTTTTTTTTTTGCTAACCAGTTGGAGCTGCTAACATTTCCTGAACATTTTACCTGGCTTTTGGAGCCACAGAACCGGACTACGCTCAACGTTTTACTTGGGTTTTGGAGCTGCAGACCCGAACCACGCTCGTGAGCCGGAACGGACTGTTGGATCGGAGTTGGAGCAGTTTTATTGCAGTTCATTTAAAAACTGGTAACTTGCGGTGCGGTGAGTTAGCCATTCCTCGTGCTGGTTCTGGGAGCCTCCATGTTTGGAATAGCTATTCCGAGGACGATGCTAACCCAGTGCCTCAGGCCTGCAACATTTGTAAAGCTAACAGAGTGCTTTACTAATTCAAGAGACTGAATAGTGATACATCCGGTTTCATACATTCAGCCTTGTTTGTTGTTATGTATAGAAGCTGTTTAAAGGCTTGTTTTGAACAGCTCTGAGAAAATGCTAAGTATCTTATTACTGATCCATTGGGGTTGTAATATTTAGTTGTAGCACTTGCTGTGATTAATACCTAATTAATGGGTGGGAGTAACCCTGTGCTATTGTTCTAATGTGCTGAAAGTTAACTGTGCTCTGTCAATGTGCATTGCCCTTGGTTTATTACTGACCAGTACGGTTTATTAATCTGGTACATCTTCAACTGTACCATTTACTCGACTCATTTTAGGATAAGGTTAAAGTTGCACTGCAGTTAGATCCCAGATGTAGTTAACATGTGGGCGTGGCTTAGTGTCAAACTTTGACTATTCGCAATGAAACATCAACATTAAATAACTTCCAAATGCAAGTTCACAGCTGCACCAGACTTCCTATGTCTCTCTATAGAACAGTCCTGAACACATTTCCATGGTGACGATGACATCACCCTAGCCCCACCCATTTTTAAGAGGAAGTCACCTGTTTTTTCTGCTGTATATTTTACTGTTATTCTATCATTTATATGAGTTTCATCATGTGAAAACTGATTTAAAACGACAAGATGATGAACTCTGTGAATGCTGGCTGCTGACCAAGCCGCATTGGGGTGTAGAAATGGCAAACTGCAGTCCTTCGCCATGTGCATACGAACGGCTCTAAATCACACATGGATTATCCGACTGTCGCCAAACTGGATATGTATGACCTTTGTTGACCTCTAAGGAGCCCAACAGCATTTAAATGTATTTTGACTCCACTGTGCCCCCTAGGTTAATACACCAGCTATATCTCCTCGCTAAATCCACCGATCTGCACCACATTTTTTGTGTGTCGTCAAGGAGCGCCGCCGAACGCATCAATGCGTACCACTTGGTGGACGGACGTGGAAACTGTGCAACAGCTTCTGCGTTGGCATGAGGGCGGCCGTGCTGGAATCTGCGCAACAGCTTCTGCGGTGCCGTGTGTGCGGAGGTGCTGAAAACTGCGTGAGAGCTACTGTGGAGGCTGGGTGGCTGGCATGCAGGCGGTGGTTGCTAGTACCCCCCCCGGTGGCCAATAGGGCGGAGCGGCGCTTGGCTGCGAGGGCCGCATGACGCCGCTTGCAGCTTTAATTATACTTATTTTTTCTATCATAAGAAATCATAGTCAGAGAGAGAGATGAGACATGAAGAGCAGGTTTCCTAAAAAAAGAGGAAGCAAGTTTCCAGCTTGCAGCTGTATAAAAATAGCTGAGACCAGTCCTTATTTAAAAGCATAAAAGTTTTAAAGGATGAAATCTAAACATCCTTTAGATAATTGGATAATTAGATAAGATTTAAAGTAAAGTACTTATATTAATATTGGTTTACTTATAACAATACTTACACTTGTGGGAAAACTTAAAAGTAAAACAAGTAACTGTAACTTTGGTATCAAATAATTACAATCAGATTATTCCTGGTTTCTTTTCAGAACATCTGTAATAACTCGCATTATAATTACAAGAAGAGTAATAAGAGAACTCCTTTGTCCCCCACGCCTTCAGACTGTACAACTCCTCACTGAGGGGTGGGGGGGTGACACAGGACAGAGGGAAGAAGGAGTAGTGACATCTTGTACTTTTCTGCAAATATCCATACATATCAGGCCAAACCATATAGAGCAATACTATATCACTGGTCAATCTATCTGCCAAATTCCTATATTTTCTTTTGTGTTGTATTTATATTTTATTTATATTCTTATTCCTTGCTTATTTTTGCTTAATTTAGGGTTTTGGCTACTCACAAATTAAATACAAAGGTACACACTAAATGTATTTGTTGTATTCTTTTGTATTTTGCGCACTGTGTGCCACTTTTCTGCCTGTAAGCTGCTGGTAACTTCAATTTCCTGAGGGAGTCTTCCCAATGGATCAATAAAGTACGAGTCCAAGTCTAATAAGTTGTGGTTATAAAATTATAAATGAATGCTAAATCAAATAAACTAAAAGGGTTATGAATGTGATTTTAACATTGAACTTGAAATGGTGTAAAACATGTAACTGCTATTAAAGATCACTGATGATGTGTTGGAGGTGGATAGTAGGTGAAAGGTTAGGGGTAAAATGGGAACTAACGGGAGAGTAGAAATGACCAACGCCTTATTAGGACATAGATTGTTGAACAACTTAAAGGTGTCAGAGAAAGGACATGGGAGGAACGTTGAGTAACCCTGAGACATTAGCCAAGACATCAGGACAAAAGGTCTGTAAGACGTCTAAGACCTTTTGTCCTGACGAATGAACAGATGATATGAGTTCATCTGTCCAAACAAGTAGTGAGAGAGTAGAGAGTGAAGGAGGGGGTGGGAGGTGTCGTGACAACGACAGATCCTAAATACCAACTTTGGACCTCACTGTCCTACAGTGAGCATAACAGAGCAGTGATATGAAAGCATGAGTTTCCAAGGTTACCAAGAGACTATGATGTTCTGGATGCTCATACCTGAGCCTGAGCGTTTGGCTCCAGTCTTAACAGACAGCCGACCTGCTGGCTCTTGGTCTGGATGACTCCAGCACAAACATAGTTCTCAGGGTTGGGGTCAACGTTATCCAATAGGGCCATTCCTAACCCCAGCAGCTGTGAGCAAACAGAGCAGTGACATTAACACATAAAGCATGATTTAGATGACTCCTAAAGAAACAAGGGGTACCTTTCTACACCATCTGAAGCACTTCTATCAAACCCTACCTTTGCTTTGATTACTTCGGTATCCATGCTGTGGTTGGCCTTGAATATCTTTTGTGCTTCTTGTTGAGGCCTGAAGAGAGACAACCATTTTAAAAACAACATTTAATAATCACAATTATTTCTACATTATTTCAGCAACAAGACACATCAAGGTATTCTACATTGTTAAAACAGTCATACAGTCAATTGTGAAAACCAGTAGCAGACAATTAAGATTGTGTTAGATTGTAACAGCTGCTATCTGTTAGCTGCTAGCTAGAAGATATGAGTGGTCCAGAAAGTTGATACAACAGCAGTAGTTATTTAATGTACTTTGGTGCTAAGACATTCAATATTTTTTTAAAACAACACAAATATTTTAAAGTCTATTCTCTGAGTTACAAGAAGCCAGTGGAAGGAGCTTAGATTGGGGTGACGTGCTCCAACTTCCTGGTTTTAGAGAGAACACCAGCAGCAACGATCTGAATCATCTACAGTTTGTGGATATTTTTAGGCAGATAATTTAGCAGTTAATGTGACTCAAACAGCAGCACAACTTTGCAATAGCATTGACTGTGATTAATAGACACATAGCTTTACCTGAATTTACAGTTCAGGTAAAGCTTAACTGTAAATTACAGATTGATTCACGCCAATAGCCAATATGACAGGAGAGCCTGGGGAAGCAAGTCACACCCATCACACACACTCACTGGCTGAGCTGTTTCCAGCGCTGGAAGAAGTCTTGAGAGGCCATCTCAGTCGGCTGGAAGAACTTATTGATGGTGACTGGCAATTTGAGAGTCAGGTTCTGCAAAGCTCCTCCATATCTGACAGTAGAAATAACAACCTCATAAGTTTAAAACATCATAGATGTGCTTGATAAAAATAAAAGAAAAACCAAAAGTTTCTTAAAGCATGGAGGGGAGAAAACTCAGTTTTTCTGAGATGTCTCATCAATGCTAGTTGACAACCTCTACTTCCTGTTTATTACAGCCATGCATAGCATCAATAACTGACAAAATTATGCCTTAGTAGCCTGGTTGATCCATTTCAAACCAGTGGATGGAAACAAGCCTAATTTTCAGTTTTTTATTATTACTTCAAAAGTTTGCTTAAAATTCACAAGACAACTGGATGGAAATTAGGTCATATATGCAACCAAGTTCAGGGTTTCCCCACAGAAAACTCGCTAAGCCGGTGGTTGGAGCACCAAGGCGCCCCACTGTGTTTTTGTAGTAAATACTATTAAGTAAACAGGAAATGGAAAAATATTAGTGTAATTTTATGTTGCAGGAAAACATTGCCATTGAAATGCTATTTAAACCTACAACTAGTCTCAAAGACGAATAATAAAAAAAAAAATACAATTAAAATGAATATCAATTATTTGTACTTCTGTTTAATCCACATTAAGTCAGCAGCTCCAGAAGGCCCCAGGGCTTCAGGGGCTCATAAATGCTAATATTTTAACACAGACCACAGATACATAAATGTAACATTTGCTTATTGAGATTATCACTGCTGCTGAATTTGATTTAATGGTTCCAGTAAAAATTTAAAGATTTTAAATTGTTTAACATTAAATGTAAGATTTTAAGGAGCTGGCAAGTTTATTTTGTAAAACATAAAATTGTCTTGTTACCACAGCAACAATCTGATGCCCTGAGATTAATCTTTGACATTGAACAAATTTGTAAACTGCAATTATAACATTTCTTTTTAGATGGGCAAATTCAACCACTCCCCTTCTTCCAGATTTCACTAAATCTAATACAGATTTGTGGTATCTGTGGTAATATTTGTATTTCACTAGTTATTTAATGACAAAAGAGTAACTGTTTTATCATTCTCAATTCATCAGCTTCTACACCTAAACCAGACTGTGACATACCAGTTTGCTAGCTAGAGGAAAAGAAGTCAAAGCCTACCTGAACTTGATGTTGAGAAGTGGAGCATCAGAGAAGTCTGTCAGGCACTCGATGTTCAGGACCTGCTGGATTTGTGCTCCACCCTCCACCAGCGGTTCCACTGGTTTGCTCTGAACATTGAGTTGTAGCCAGTTGTCAAGGACTTCCAACTACACACTTGAGTCAACCTGCTGTTAATGTCCCGACATGGAGAAGAATGATAGCTACACATCTGAGGAGCATAACTGGCATTTTTATCTATGTGTTTGTAAAGAGAGGATGATTCAGTTTGAACTGGATGCTCTTCTTCAGCTTTCTTCTTCCACAGAAACTTTGAGACTGAATAGTTTAGTTAATTTAATTGGTGCAATTAATAGTGTTAATTAGTTTCAAGAATTTAAAGCTCATAACCTACTCCAAGGATATGAGTCTGAAGCTCGCCGGGACAGCTCACTGTGGTGGTAAAGCTGGCGAACTGCACTGATGTCTTGTTACCATAGAACAAATACATTCTCCCTGAGGAAGGAGAACATATTCACTGTTAACAGGGAGAGGGAACAAAGAATTTCAGCAAGAAAAGTATCACTCTAACTGAGCCAAATATTCATGGAAATCCTTGCAGATATTCATT
Organism: Poeciliopsis prolifica; assembly: GCF_027474105.1. Classification (NCBI taxonomy): domain Eukaryota; kingdom Metazoa; phylum Chordata; class Actinopteri; order Cyprinodontiformes; family Poeciliidae; genus Poeciliopsis; species Poeciliopsis prolifica. The sequence goes on along the minus strand of NW_026562496.1, from coordinate 709,487 downwards.
TTCTGCAGTATGTAGACTAGGGGTTACATGACTTCATTTTTTTTTTAAGTTGACTGCAACATGATAAAAGTCGAGTCAACGTTGACTAGTCGCACTAACATCAGGAATATTTCACAGCAACTTACAAGATTTACTAGCAAAATTAACAGCAAATATTTAAAAAAGTTTATAATAAGTCTATTATAAATCTTTGTCAGCAGCAGAGCAAAAAGGGTCCCAAAAATTGCAAAGTTGGGTTTAACTTTTTTTTCCCCCCCGATGATACCAATGATCAGATATCCTCATTTTGGATAGCTGCACATATAAGAGTCAAATTAGCATATTGACCATGATTGTGCTTTTGGAACATCATAAACAAAGCTTATTATGAACACATTCCATTTGCCAGCAGTTAACCACAAACTGCTTTACAGCTGGTGGTTCCTCTTTGTACCAAAATTCTGTGATGGCTTTTTTAGTTGGAGAAAGCAATATCATATTCATACTTATCATATTTTTTAATTGTCATGTGTAACCCACCCCAAAGAGTGTCCTACATGATCTGGGTATTCCACATCCTTTTTTTTTCCAAAGTAAAACATATGTTATTCCAGTATCCAGTTAACTTTTGACATAATTAGAATATATGTGTCTATCTGACTAGAGTCAGATAGATGTACGCCTCGTACCTCCTCTTCCCAATCTTCTTTCTTTGGTAAGTTTTTAAAAACCATCTCCCTTGTGACCAACTATCTTCGGAACACAAAAATAATGTTAATCTTTCTCTCTATTAGCACCGTTGGAACAACTGTATCAGACACAGACTTTAGGTATTTTGATGCTGGATCAACAGATGTAAATGGGCTTCCTTCCTGACCCCCATCTGCATTGCATGACATTGGTACTACGTCATCTGTGACCCAGCAATAGGGTTCCATTGATGTCAAGGTGACAGCAAAACAATCTACCCAATATGATGGAACATGTTAATACACACAAAGCATTGCATATTGATGCAGAGTAAACTCACCTAGGTTCTGTCTGTACTCTGACTTGATGCCAATCTGCAGAAGTTGATTTTCGAACAGAACCCCATTGTTCTTGCAAACAAACCTGGAGGGAGACAATTCATTTGTTAAAATGTACTTTCATGTTTATTTCACCAAGTGTTCTTATTGTATCCTTGACATGGATGCTGTAATCTTTCAGATAGCAGTCCACCAGAGAAGGACTAATGTGGCAATCATACCTCCAGTTGCTATTTATCTACACTAAACTGGAGGGCAAAAAAAAATCTAAAAAAAAAATTTAACAATTGACAATAGTCAAACAACTTAAATAGAAGTAAATTAAAGCAAAAAGGATGAGAATTATTGTTTTACCTTTAAGGATTTGGATAAATTTCAGCTTGAATATGAAATTAAAATTTGGACAGCAACAGGTGGACAAGTACGAGTTATTACGTGCAGCCCTAATGCCTGGTTCACATGGCAAGAATTCAAAACTGTAATTTTTTAAAACGTGACAATAAAAAAAAAAAATAAAAAAAAATCTTAGCTACAACAGGGTTGGTCGTACAGTGAGTGGTTTCCAGCCATGCATAAACAGATTTCACTCACCAAAGTTCAGATGTCTAGCAGAAAATCCCATAGAAAATTGACTAAGGAGTTGTATTTTTAAGGGATTAAAAAAAAAAAAAAAGACAGAAACAACAGTGTTGCAGTAATGAAGTGGAGATGGCGGTGCTCTACTAGTTACACTACCAAAGTGAGGTAAGTTCTACTTTTTTCTTTTTTCCACAGCAATGCCAGAAATAAAGAGTAGCCATAACAGTTGTTCTGTGTTTTGGATTCCTATCTGTGTTTATATTGCCTTTCCTTCTGATTAGCTGCATGTCACATTGAAACATTACATCCATGACACTGAACCTCCCCAATTTTAGATTGCCGCAGACCAGACATCCTTCTGATCGGACCAGATCGCTTTTAACACACTGTACACATCTGGAATATCTCTTAAGGTTATCCTGAGAACCATCCTGAAAATCAGGGTGTCTGAAGGGGAGAAGCAATACAAAAATTGCCAAATCTTGCCAGGTGAACTAGGTATAAACTATATAATTGGAATTACAAGTGAAGTTGTGGTGGTATATTTGCTAAACAAAGCATCTAAAAGAGGGGTAAGATGCTTACGGAACAGTGCAAAATGTACATAAGACAACCTTACTTGTTCAGAAGCTCCTCTGCTTCAGATAAAGGAGGAGCAGGATCCTCAGAGGGAGGAGCAGAGCTGAGAGACCACAGAACAGCACAGGGATGAACAGGCAGCCCAGAGATGAGCAAATAGGATAATCCAAAAACAAGACGAAGAAGAAGATGGGAGATCACAAAGCCATTGTTTTAACAGGACAGCAACAAAGAATCGAGAGGAGCCACAGGAAGGGAAGACAGAGGGACAAGGGAGTAAAATGCAGATTTTGTTAGTAAAAGCATTTTAACCCAAAATATGACATAATTAGAACTATTTAGTTAAACAGTTGTGCAACCCATTGGCATGTACTCTACATATGTCTGGTAAGCCTCTCAAGCTTTACAGCTGTGCTGAAGTAAATGGAAAAGGAATTAAAGAAATAGATATTGTTTGAGTCACTAATTCTGCATTCTACATGCAGACTTCCCTCTACTGTGACAGTGTTCAAAGTTTCATGCCATGAAGTGCATTTTAATTAGAAAAAACATGCAGGTGTCTCCATAGCTATTGCTGGATTTCAGTCAATTCACTTCTTCTGTTTACTGTGTGATTGATTGATTACAGAAGACAAGAATCTTTTAGACTTAGTTGGAAAATGGAATGAATAAAGCAATGAAAACAGCTAATGTATAAATAAGCATGACGAATTAAAGATTAAAGAGCTCCACCAATACGAGCCTTTTCATTTTTGATAGGATACAAATATTTAAAATGCAAAATGGCTAGTAGCTATAGTAGCTATTTTTCTGCCCTTTTTTTTTGTCTCATTCTCAATTGTCTTAGCCTGTAATTAAAATTATGTTCCTGTTTTTCAGATTGAACGTACAGTAGTATCTTAAGTTGAGGTGTTTGGAGCTTTAGCCTCCATTTCATTCTGTGACTACTGATCTGGGAAAGTTTCAGGACTACAGGGTTGTGTTTTTCAGCTCCCACCTCTAAAATATACACTGATACAATCCAAAATAAAAACCCTGGGAGAAATCCTTTGTCAGTTTGAGAGATGTTTCTACTTTGTAAACACAGTGTGCCTAGCAGCTGAACTTTTCTCTGACATGATTGACCTTTGTTAACTTCTAAAAGGGCTCAGCAGCATTAAATTGTAATTTGACTTCACCGTGTCTCCTAAATCTTTCCAACAGCTATAGCTTCTTAATATATCAACCAATCTGCATCGGGGGTTTTTGTGCATCATCAGGGAGCACCGCTCGACACATTGGTGTGCAAACTGCACAAGAGCGTTTACTACCGTGAGTGGGTGGCATTGTTGGAGCTCCTGCAGTCACAATGAGGCTGGAGCAGCACTGCAACGCTGCTTGCAGCTTTAATTTTAATTGTCTTTTTTTATATTTAAGTATTTAAATATAAAATAGCATTTCACTGACAATGTCTTCCCGTATTATATATAATTACTCTGTAATATTTTACATTTACTGTCAACTTAACGTCTTGATACAAAACAATGATGGGCTGCTGGTGGACCAAGACGGTGGCCCGTCGCGGTGTCCGACCATCGGGCTTAGCTAGTTTTCTGGAGAAAGCCCCGTAGTTGCCTTAAAAACGTTACTTCATCTTTGATAACTCCTTGAAAACTTAAACTTTGTTACTTTACTGATTACTTGATCTTAAAAGCAACTTTGTTAGATTACAAGTTTTTTTTTTCACTAGTTAGTTTCAGCACCTGCCTACAACAGTTGGGGAACATGATGGAATGGATAATATTGGGTGTTTTTATATTTGCCATGCTATAATTCATAATATGAGAAAAATGTGTTATACTAGCAGATTGTTTCACTTGTAACAAGGACCATTTTTATCAAAATCAAGAACTTCTTGACTTAGAACCAGCCCGTATTCTCTATTGAAGTGACTTTTATGTTAGGACACTTGAATTCAAATGGAGATATCTCCTCTAGAAACTAGACCAGTAAAACTTGATAAGTTTTTTTTTTTTTTTTTAACAATGTACAACATCATATATGACTTTCTACAAAACTCTACACACAATCAACTTAGCTCTTTTTAAATTTGATTTAAGAAAACAAAGAAAAGAAAAAGACAAACGTAACAAAGACATATTGTTGCATATATTGTTTGAGGAACAAAAACGAAAACTAAAACTTTGTGTAACTGGTCTCCAAAATGTGTCAGCCGGGAAGAAGTGCATCCAAAAACAATTAACCAAAGGTTTTCTTTGACAGCTGATTATGGCAATGTTCCTGTTCAGAGGGAATAACCATCACCACGTCAGGTGTCTAAGTAAAGCTAATGTGCTTGAAGGCTTGCCGCTCAATAAGACAGCATAATAATACAGGCTACTTAAACAATATGAATTGATAAGGTGCCACGTTTGTATTTTTTTGTTTAAGTCTACTGCAGGGACCTTACTCCAAGTCACCAGAACCCTCCACCAAAAGAGGATCGGAGGTCTCAGGGGGTTGTTCCAGATCTCTGTCAGTATACAATCACAATAGAGGACAGGGAACAGACACAATCAAGTCAAAACACACGCACACACAAAAAGGGAAATAAGAGAAAAGGGAAGGAGAGAAAAAGACGAAAGACAGTCACATACAGAGCAAGATAACAAATCAACAAGTGTAATAGATCTGCCAACCCTGAAGTCTACATCAGTGATCAGTCCTCCAAACAGATTGCTAGTTTATCTTTTGTCCTAAGGTTTACCTTAAAAGACCTCAAGTTGAAGAAAAATAAGGGTCCTGACAGAGAACTTTACATTGAATGTCACAGGTTTTCACAGTGACGGTGAACACCTGTTACTGTTGGCTTTGATTAACCAAACAGAAGCTTTTTCCTTTTTTTTTCTCTTAATTCTAATTTTCTGAAAAAAGAACTGGTTGGTGACAAGAATCAGAATTTAAAACCGCCTGTCCATGATCACCGGTCAGTCTGGCTGGATCTGGAAATGTTAACAGCCTCAGTGAGATAAAGGATTTATAATCCCAAAGATTGCATATTGGAACTCATACAGACCTGCTGACCATGCCAAATCAATAATATAAGCTGACAAAGTCTTTAAAATGTCAATTCAGTTTTAAACTGCTTGTCAATTTGAAACAAAGACAAAATGATTTGATTTTAAAATTATGTCTTTATATGTTCCTCAGATATAATTAATGATATCTCACAACAGAAAGGTAAGAACAAATTATCCTCAATGTTCTTTATAATCCTTAAAGAAAATTATAAATAAATCTGGCCAAAGCTTTAGAAAAATGAGAAACTGAAAATCTGACAGTCTGATCCATGCAGCTCTAATGATAAAAACATTAGAGCCGCAGCTTGTGTTTAAGGGACTTTAGACTGCAGCAGCGTTTAGGCAGTGTGCTGTTTGGATTTTAGCTTTAAACCTTCAGCTCATTTAACTTCCATCTAGAACCAGGCTGCATAATAAGATAACTCTAACACCACCTAAATGAGCAAGGTTCATTAAAATATTAGTGGTTCAGAAATGAAGGCCTAGAGAAAAACTGATTTGAAGTTCAATCTTTAAATACTTTTGGACTGATCATCTTCAGGTTGACGGGTCTTAAGGAGATGAAGATAAACCGAAGACATGCAGAGCCAACAGACTCACAATACAACAAACACACTAATCTATTAACACTAATAGACTACAGCCATTTACAAGTGAAGGTCAAAAATGTGCATTTTGTTACTTTTGTCACTCATTTCAGAAATACTGGATTTCATATTTACTTCATAGTAGAGGTTGCACCAACTAGTCAACTAGTTGATTCTTTACTCTGCAATAACTTTTTATGGGGCTACTCGACTAGTCGCAATCACATAACAAAACAGAATTTTTTTTTTAAAATGACAGATGAACTAGGTGAATTCATCAAGCAGTTTGAATCGTTTACCACTGTAAATTTATCAAGGGGGTACTGCAAACTCCAGGAAATGCTATACTGGATTGGGGCGTTGCATGTCACAGTGGTTAGCACGGTGTCCTGCATATAAAGGATGGAAACACAGAAGTCTAGCTTTTATAAAAACACAATTTTATAACTTCTGGAAATGAAGTTTAGGATGCATTCTGAGGATATTTGGGCAGCCGTCTGCATGTCCGCTCATCTTGCAAAGTCAGCGAGCCGCTGCTGAGTAAGCGGAATGTCCTGCTACAATTTGGGGCAGGGGAGCAGCAGGTGGCTGCGCTGAATTGAATTGCAGTCAATGTGTTGACTGCAATTATGAACGTGATGCGTTCATAAAACATTTTGTTTATGATTAGCAAGATGAGCATACCTGATCATCAGAACCAGCTGGTGTTCAGAGATAATGTTCTGATTCTTGTTCTTTTAATTCTGCATAACAGACTTAGGGTTAATATTAGCTGGGTTTTTCTTCAATATGTGCTGTGAAATTACCAAACAAAGCCTGTACGTTGCTGTGAAGTATTTTCGCTTATGTTTCTAGTATGTCAATGCAGCTAGTCAATGTTGACTTAACTTTTAACATGTTGTAGTCAACTTTCAAACAAAATGTTGTTCTAACCCCTACTATGTAGTGAAACATTTTAGGCTTTTTGTCTTGTAATCTTAATGATTAAGGCTTACAAATAATGAAAACCCAAATTTTTAGCTCAGAACATTTTTGATTTAGCAAAAAAGTTTAAGGATATTTAATGAAAGCCAAGTGGAAGGAAAAATGTGATAGTAAAAATGTTGTGTTAATGTGCTTGACTTGCCAGCCGATGGGCCTAACCAAAACTCCATAGAAGTGCTATGGAGAATGGTCAAGAGGAAAATGACAGACACCAGAAGGAACAAACCAAGTCAACTGAAACAGTTATGTGTAACTGGTAATGAATCTATATCAAAATATGTATAATTTAAGAGTTCAACTTTCTGAAATGACTGAATTTTTCCAGACACTCATTTTTGGAGCTGTACTTGTAGATTGGTCAACATCAACAGCACATGACGTGCTGTATATGTGATTTCCATTCAGGTCCAGTATGAGAGCTGCTATTTACGAATGCTAAGGATAGTTAGGACTGACGCAAACAGAAAAACATCTTTTGATGTCTACGTGTGGTAGTTATTTAAAGTCATTTTACTCTTCTAAAAAATTTTGCAATAACCTTAGTGGGATTTTCCTTCAAGAACAGAGTGTTGCTTTAAGAAACTTCACACTGAAATCCTTTTAGTGGAAACAGATGTGCAGCAAGTAATTCCTTTCTGACTGGAGGGAATTCTGCTTCTTTTTTGGTTACCCTCTCAAGGGTGCATTTCTCTTAAGAAGATCAAATCTTTCAGACTAGTTCATGACCAATCAGTCATTAAATAAATGACACAAATAGCAGTCATTCATACTGGACTTTATCAGGACGATTCTGAACAGAGTAGGATTTTCACCTGAGGAAGCCGTCATCATTCACTGCACCTGAAGATGCAGTGGGTCCCGCCTCTGAAAAAACATCCACCAGTAGACTGCCTGCGCTGGCTGGAGCAGTGCTAACTGGAGCCGCAGAACGAATCCCAAGCAAGTCGGCTGATGGAGATGGGGTAGACTGGAAAACATGGAGACTTAGAGCACGGTCTGATGGTAGGGATGGGGATTGTAAAAAACAAAGGGAACTTACTGCATTAGAGGCAGCCATGACTGATGGGTCCGGACCCCGTTCTCCTGCTCCATTCAATTCAGCGTTCTCTCTTTTGTTGTCTTCTAGTTCAGTGACAGAAACTGCCCCTGGCCCCTTCTTCTTCTTTAACTTAGCGAGAATTGATGATTCCCTTTCAGGGAATGGAGGCATCTCTTCCAAAACAGTGGCCTGAGAGAAAGGAGACCAAAACCTTTGCAAGTGAAATTTTTTTACATTCTGTTGATCAAAGCGGGCGGTTGGAGCTACCAGGACATCCGTGCTGGCAATAGAAGAGAGCTTCAAATACTCCACAGCTCGCTGCTGCAGTTCCACATCTGAGTTACGGATCTGGCTATCGCAGCGCAACACCTCCTGGATGGTGGCCTTAGTTTCTGGGAACAGGTTAATAAACTTGATGTAAGCCGACAGAAGAAGGGCACGGGTCGGCACAGAGCACAGGTGGAACTTGGAGTGGAGAAGGTTGAACTGGACCAGGGGACTAGAGAAAAAAAAAAAGACAAGGTAAACATTAAGCCTCAAATATCAGACGTGTACAGAGATGAACAAAAATGGAACGTACCTGGACCGGGGGTCACCAGCAATCAGATTCCCAAATTCTCCCAGAATGTAACCTCCAACTTTCACCATGTTCTCATGGCATGCCGGAGCTTGGAGGGCCTGCAACAAAATTATTCCACTTTCATATATTTAAGCTAAAACTGAAGCATTTTAAGAACTTTTTGGATAGCTTGATTGTTTGAAAGTGAATGGAAGAGTCGTTGACCAAGACATCACTAAACATCTGATGAGCCAGCATGTTGAGTTATTTCTGCTCGAAGACATTTTTTAACTTCTAGTATTGCCTCTATCACTAAAGGTCTAGCAAAGTGTAAATGCATTTTTTACAAACAGGAATCAAAGTACTCCAGTTTGGATGGGTAAAAAAAAAGGTTGTTGATTTCATTCAACAAACTATACCTGTCGCACAGCTAAAATGGTCATTAAACAGCCAAAATAAGAAATGGAAATTTTACACTAGAAACTAAAAGCTTTTTTCTTTTTTTTTCAGTTAAGTGCTGCCAGAAAGCTCTAACCACCACCACTCCTTGATATTTAAAGTTATTTTTTCAAAGTAACTATACCATCATTGATCACATGACTACATTAGACATGGAAAATTGGAACACAAATTGGCCGCAAAACCTCAGTGCATTTATAAAATATTGCTGTTGGTATATTATTTGACAGGAGTACCTCAAAGACTGTCTTGGCGGCGTAGCCTTGCACATCATCTCGGTTGATCACAATCTGAATGACCCGGTACCAAACCTCTTCGCTGACATAGTCCCCGGCAATGCGGATAAGGTTAAGGATTGTGTCTACATACCAGGAGTAATCCACAGCATACTTCTCTGCAAGGATGGCTACTTTCAGCACCTACATGTAAACAGTACAAGTGTGTCAATGTTTGGGCATGTCCACTCTCAGTGTTGGCATCACTGTTGCCAACATTTTATGTGACTCTATCCACTTAGTTGTTTCCATATTCCAATTTAATTGTGCCAATTGCTTGTGATTTCAACCAATTGTGTACTCTCTACATGATGATGCAGTTTAATACTGCATTAAGAGTATTAAATCCAAATATTGGACTTGCTTAGTAAAATTAAGACGGATTCATATAGCACCAAAGGAAAACCTTCTTTTGGAAAAACAAATCTTACTCTTCTATGCTTGAAGTATAAACACAATGTTTAGAGGCAGCCTGTAAATAGAACAAAACAAAAAAACTCACAGGAAGGTTGTTGTTTGAATTGGTTACTCTTGAGGCAGCACTCTGTGCCAGCCACATTGCGATGGCATCAATACCATAACTGAGTGTTTAAAAATTTTGCTATTCTGCCAAAATAACTAACATAAAATGATTCCTTTATTGAAACCATTCACCTTTGATTACTTTCACTGATTACAGTTTATGGATTATACACTGAAGAAAAAATTAACAATACTTATATATTCCATTAGCATTAGACTCAAAGTGAATGAGAGTAGTTGGTGGTAATCTACTTAATCAATTCACAAATTCTTCAGGGTATCATTGTCTCACACGCACCATCTCTTCTCTGATGGAATAGTCCGCTGTCTCCAGGTAGCTCAGCATCTCTGCTACAATCTGCTTAGCATTGCTGCGATCACACATAGCATAAAGCAGATCAGCTGCTCGCTGTCGAACACTTACATCTCTTTCAGTCTAAAAGAAAAAAAAATTAAAATAAATTGAAGGTCACCATGTGCATCCATTCTCCGTTATAGATACAAATATAAATGTTTTTTGTGTGAGGCAGAACCTTGAGTGCATTGATAACAGTCTCGATGTGAGTCTTGACAGCTTCGTGGGAGAACTCTGAGCTGGCCAGAGTACACATGCTTTCCAAAGCTAGATAACGTAGATTGGTCTCTCTGTGTTGCAGGAACTGGCCAAGTTGGTTGCAGGCTCGCACCAGAAGGTTTGGCTCACTGGCAAAAAAAAAAAAGTTTGCTTCACACACAGCACAGCTAAGCTAGAACTACAGATATTAGAAATAAAGTGTAAAGTACGCACTCACACACACACGCAACGTGTTGTTTTAAAATAAAACTTTTGTGACATGAATGTCTTATTTCTTTCATGTCACAAAGAAAACTAAACTACAATGAAAAACCCTGACAGCCATAAGCCAACTGTCTGATGTCATCTCCTGTCATGTACCTGCAAAAAAACAAAAACTTACCTGTCATAGTGGATGATAAGTGATATAGCCTCGAACAAGATGGCGTTCTTGGCATTGGAATGCTGCACCTTCTTAGATTTGGGCGGCTCCTGAGCCTTATTCAGTATGGTCTCCAGACACTCTACCAGTCGGCCTTTGACTGCACCATCTTCTGGTGGAGGGTAACACTGCAGTAATCGCAGCAATTTGCAGGACAACCAAGGGGCAGGTACAAAATAATAGGTATAATCCTGCAGATCAGTTGAGGCTGATGACACAATCTGTGGGCAAAAAAAAAAAATGTCTCTTGTTTATTACAAAAATTATTATTTGAGAAATTTTTACTGGCATCTTTTAAGGCACAATAACAGGAGATGATGGCCTATTAGCAAACGCTCATGTGGGTCCTCTGTATTATAAAGAGGCTCAACTATAACATTCAATTATGGATGAGTCAAACCAAGTGAGCAAACAGAAATATAACACAAGGTCTTGCAACATTCAGGCTGCCCCTCACGAAGGTATGACCAATTAAGAAAGGAGTTTGCCTTTTTACAACAGACGACCAACGAGCTTCTGCTCTAAAGCCATTCAGGAGATGATCGATGGTTTTACAAAACCATGAAAAACTGTCACAAAACAAACATGAAACACTAAAATAATGTTTTATAATTTTACTTAACTACTGATAAAATGGTAAGCCACAAGTAAAATTAGTTTAAACTTTCTAGTTTAACAAACAAAAACAAAAAAACAAAAACTGTGAACTTCTTAAAACATTCAAGGATGATGACAACACCGACAATGAGAGTGATTCCTTTGACTGTGCCAGTCAAAGGAACAATTATGGACATTAATGTGGTGTAAAGTTGAAAGTACAACTAGAATGTTCCCTAAAGTTCAATGTGGTTTCCACACATAAAACATTATTTGTACACACAGAAATATCACTGTGAATTACATCCACAATTAGCAAACCCTACTGATTTCCAGCTTGCAACCAGAAAACTCTGCTCAGGTTGTATGTCAATTCTAGATCCAGGCTCTGACTTCTGACAAATGAAAACCAGCACAACTCTGCTACTAAGACATCAGTAACAAACAACTTTTTATTGAGCGCTCCTTATACAGTCATAGGCTATATTTGTTGCAGTGGACAGAATGATATAACCCCTGTCCAGTAAAATGCTGGTAACACTTTATTTGACGGGGTGAGTGCAAGCCTGACATGACACCGTCATAAACATGACATAAAAGCTGCTATAAACATGAAGGAGCCCTGATGGATGTTTATGACTTTTGTCATGAGGTGTCATTCAGTAAATAATCAAATCAAAATCAAATTTTATTTGTATAGCACATTTCAGCAGCAAGGCATTTCAAAGTGCTTTACATCATAAACGCAAAAACACAAAGTCATGCATTATGGAATAAAAATTACATTGATACATATTACATTTCAAATACAATTCTAAACAGGTGTGTTTTTAGTTGAGATTTAAAGGAAGTCAGGGTTTCCGCTGTTTTACAGTTTTCTGGAAGTTTGTTCCAAATTTTTGGTGCATAGATGCTGAAAGCTGCTTCTCCTCTCTTGGTTCTGGTTCTGGGGATGCAGAGCAGAACCAGAACCAGAAGACCTGAGAGGTCTGGAAGGTTGATACAAAAACAGCAGATCTTTGATGTAATGTGGTGCTGAACCGTTCAGTGGTTTGTAAACTAACAGTATTTTAAAATCTATTCTTTGAGCTACAGGGAGCCAGTGGAGGGACTTTAAAACTGCTGTTATGTCTCTAACTTCCTGGTTTTAGTGAGAATAGGAGCAGCAGCTTCTGGATCAGCTGCAGCTGGAGGATTGATTTGTTGGACAGGCCTGGGAAGACGCTGTTAAAATAATCAATGTGACTAAAGATAAATGCATGGATGAGTTTCTCTAGATCTGGCTGAGACATTAGTCCTCTAATCCTAGAGATGTTCTTCAGGTGATAAAAGGCCGACTTTGTAACGTCTTTATGTGGCTCTGAAGGTTCAGATCTGAGTCCATCACTACTCCCTGGTTTCGGGCCTGATCGCTAGTTTTTAGTTGTAATAACTGAAGCTGTGCATTGACTCTAGATTGTTCCTTTTTAGGTCCAAAAATAATGACATGCTGAATGCAAAGTTGACACTTTTAATGGACTTTTAATGGACAGGACAAAAGTTGTTAAAGCCTTCTTCATAAGCATTCATAAAGCCTCCTTCCTGTTCATGACTGTTATGTTTATGACAGTGTCATGTCAGTCTTATCCACACCCCATCAAATAAAGTCTTTCCATAATGCCTTTAAAGAAAAAAACACCATTAGTTGATATTAAAATAATAAACATCTCTGAAAAATTAATGAAATACATTTTGGCTGTGGAATATGAGTGACTGACACACTCTTAACATTTGATCACAATATTTTATACTATTTTGATAGAGATATAAATGATAATGTATTACAACTTTTTAGCTAACACCATTCATAGCACCACGTAGTGCTGTAGAAAAATATTCTTAAAATATTCTTACACCCACAATTTTTTTATTAACATTTTTTGTGACAATGATCAATCAAAATTCTTATAACAAGAAATTTTCTATGATAAATGATAATGATTATGGAATACAGATCTAAACTTTCATCAGAAATAAAGCTTGGAAATGAGCAGCAATTACAGAAATTAAAAGCACAAATAGTGTTTTGTTGCCACACTCACCCGGCTGAGTCGGGACACAGCCAAAGAAACGCATGTCTTGAACTCATCTGGATTCTTCTGGCTCAGACAGGTGATGAGAGAGATTGCTGCTGTCACAACACCCTGCATCCACAACAAAGAGCTCACAAATTTAGTGAAAAATTACTGTTTACTGTGTCAAATCTTTTTTATGCAACCTGCGTCTAAACTCTTACCATGTGTTGGTCGTTGAGCAGGTGCACCACACGTGATGTCCATTCACCCATTAACACCAAGTCAGGAGATGTCTTATAGAGGCGCAGCAAACATAAGGCAGCCGACTGCTTAACGCTGTCCATCGTGTCCCTTTTGTTCACAAATACAAAATAAATCACAGCAGATCATTAGCGGAAGGAAGAATGGCTTATCCTGATCCCCCTCGTCCTTATTGATAACTTCACCTGCGTGTCATTTTAATGTCAGTTTTTAAAATTATACTTACATTGTGGACATAACAACTGGACAACTTCAAACCTAAGGACTGTGGGAGACTTTACTTTTTAACTCTACTTTTTCCACTTCCAAGCTGAACCAGGTCGAGATACCATTGGGCAACTCCAAGAACTAAAGAATCAGATTTTGCATAGGAATACCGAGGGCAACTAGGCTCAACTCTCGTGATGACTGAAAATAGCAACCAGCTCAGTATTGCATAACATCTGCAAACAATAAAAATGAAGATTCAATGGCTGGTGAACTTTGAGGTAAATGCTGCCTGTGGAAATGAAACAACTCTTCCTCAAATCAACTGAGAAGTCGCACACCCCACACCAAACAGCTCAACCTGAACTCTCTGGGAGCGAAGCCAGGAAAAAAATAAGTCTCACACTTCGAATCTAATGAGACGACCAACAGTGAAAATCCTTCATCGAGACGAATCAATGTGGCCACCTCTGAGCTCCAAAGAAAAATAAACAAGCAGATGGAACAACTCTGACTCCGCTTCCAAGGACAAAGTGACGAGCCCGAGCCTCAAATTCTGACTCAAGAATCCAGATAAATCCCTACTAGTTTATAAATTCTTATTAAAGATGGGGAACCAATATGCAGTAAACTTTTATTTTTCTCTTGCTTTCTTTTTGTTTGCATCTCATCTAATTTATATAAAACACTTTGAATTGCCTTGTTGCTGAAAATGTGTTCTATAGATAAAATTACCTTATTTTACCTGAGAGAAATCTCACCTTCAAACAACAGGTTTGATGCAAGATCACCACATCCACCCCCCAAAGTGAACACCAAAAAAAAATTTTGCCAGCGTTTTAATCTCCATGTAAAAAACCATGGGATAAAGCTACTAACTGCAAACCCTTTTCATTTTAGCAACAACAATGTGTTTGTCTTCTCTTCTAAGTGTACACATCTCAGCCTTTACTTCTTTTAAGTCACCTGACTCCTAGAGGATCCACCACTCTGTGCTTCGAAGGTCTGAAACTGAGATCCAGACATTGTTTAATTCAAGATCACTTCACAACCCACTTTCTCAAAAAAGTTGATAATACTATGACAACCAAACATTTCAGTTAATTTCAGCTTCCTCCCATGTCCCACCCTTAATCAGACTCACCCAGCCACCAGGATACGAGGGATCTCGCTGGCAAAGGCCTCAGCCATCTCCCGACTGCCCACATTGGCGATGCAGTGAAGTGCCAGACACATGAAGGTTGGATTACGACTGGATAGGTCATTCTTGATGGCATTGTTGATCAAACGAATCAGCTCACTGTTGCTGTTCACCAGCACTGAGATAAACAGATAGCCCTGGAGAGAGAGACACATCAGATGACCATTCAAGTTAAGGCTGCAACTAAAAATTATTTTAATAAATTGATTATTCTGATAAATAATTTTTAAAAATGTCAGATTTTTCATTTCACCAATTATGCATTTTTTGCACAATATTAGAAATTAAAAGAAATACACAAATGGTCATTTTCTAATTTAAAGGAACAAAAATATCTCATTGCAAAAAATGTGATTCAGCATTCATTTAGTGAATGTGAAGCTAAAGCTCATGAAGTTAACTGCCCCTTTGGACAAATTCAGTTTTTTGAGAATCATGGTATGAGCAGTTGTCATAGGTGTATATGATAGAGGAATTTTCTATGTTCTTTGATAAATTGTATGTTACATGCTCATTTTATTAATTTTCAACACATTTTAAAGGAACTGTTTTCTGTATGCTAATTGTATGCCAATTGATCACGCTCTGAACTCATGGTCGTCACCTCTGGAGCCCATAGACAACTGGTGATCCCACCATGGACAACAGGAGGCCAAGTGGAATTTGTTACTGAGCTGATGATTGTTACCTCTAGAGCTCATGGACAACAAGGGGTCGAGTCATGGACAACAGGAGGTTGAGTGGAACTTGTTACTGTGTGCTAATTGATCACGCTCTGGGCTCATGGTCAAGTATGGCTCAGGGAAGTAGCATTCTGATTGGCTAACCCGTCTGGGAGAGGGGAAATGGCCCTTTGCTTCTTTCATTCGAGGTCGTTTTGGTAATGAGCATAAAGGCAGAAAAGTCCCATTGTTCAGTAGAGTCTGCTGTGGGTTACGTACGGACACCCAATTACGTGATTCTATAGCTCTACCTGGACTGTCGGCTCTCCAGTTCACTGTGTCACGGTAAGAGCGGATTGAAAGAATTTAAGCATTACATATTGTTTGTTGTGTGAATAAGTTTGCTGTAATCTGTGGCAGAATAAAAGGACACATTTATTCTAGCAGAACAGCGTGTTATCATTATTTATCACCAATCACCCCCAATCCTGCCTAAAATTTCAAAAACACTATAATATACCGTTTGGTATCTTCTTATGCTGTACATAGACCTCCTTGATAGCAATACCCTTCTGTACGATTGGCACCAAAATTAATTTACTACATTTCTGTTAACACACGTTAGGTTTTGGAGCGGAATGATCATGATTTAACAGTGCTGCTAGCAGCTTCTCTCTGAAGAATGAACAGCAATAAAAAAGAGAGAAAGTATGCCCCTCTCCTCGGGCTGCCACCTTTTCGTGGTGGAGGGGTTTGAGTGCCCCAATGATCTTAAGAGCTATGCTGTCTGGGGCTTCATGTCCCTGGTAGGGTCACCTAAGGCAGATGGGTCTTAGGGGAGGGACCAGACAAAGCGCAGCCCGAAGACCCCTGTGATGCACACAAACTTTGGACCTAGTGTTTCCTCGCCCGGACGCAGGCCACCCAGGCCCAACTCTGGAGACAGGCCTGGAGGTGGGGCACGTTGGCGAGCGCCTGGAGGCTGGGCTTTTACCTATGGAGCCCGGCCGGGCTCAGCCCGAAGAAGAAACATGGGTCCCTCTTCCAATGGGCTCACCACCTATGGGAAGGGCCACAGGGGTTGGGTGCAGTGTGTGATGGGTGGTGGCCGAGGGAGGGGGTCCTGGCGGTCTGATCCTCGGTTACAGAAACTGGCTCTTGGGACGTGGAATGTCACCTCTTTGGTGGGGAAGGAGCCGGAGCTGGTGTGTGAGGCTGAGAGGTTCCGGCTAGAAATAGTCAGTCTCACCTCGACACATGGCTCTGGTTCTGGAACCAGTCTCCTTGAGAGGGGCTGGATGTACTTCCACTCTGGAGTTGCCCACGGTGAGAGGCGTCGAGTAGGGGTGGGCATACTTGTTGCTCCCCATCTCGGCGCCTGTACGTTGGGGTTTACACCGGTGAACAAGAGGGTAGCCGCCCTCCGCCTACGGGTGGAGGGACAGGTTCTGACTGTTGTTTGTGCTTACGGACCAAATGACAGTTCAGCCTACCCACCCTTTTTGGAGTCCTTAGAGGGGGTACTGGAGAGTGCCCCTACTGGGGACTCCCTCGTTCTGCTGGGGGACTTCAGTGCTCACGTGGGCAATGACAGTGAGACCTGGAGGGGCGTGGTTGGGAGGAACGATCCCTCCGATCTGAACTCGAGTGGTGTTCTGTTGCTGGACTTCTGTGCTCATCACGGATTGTCCATAACAAACACCATGTTCAAGGATAAGGGTGTCCATATGTGCACTTGGCACCAGGACACCCTAGGCCGCAGTTCAATCGATTTTGTCATCGTTTTGTCGGATCTGCGGCCATATGTCTTGGACACTCGGGTGAAGAGAGGTGCGGAGTTGTCCACTGACCACTACCTGGTGGTGAGTTGGCTCCAGTGGTGGGGGAGGATGCCGGTCAGACCTGGCAGGCCCAAACATGTTGTGAAGGTCTGCTGGGAACGTCTGGCGGAGCCCCCTGTGAGACGGAGCTTTAACTCCCATCTCCAGCAGAGCTTTGAACATGTCCCGGGGGGGCGGGGGACATTGAGTCATGTTCCGTGCCTCCATTGTCGATGCGGCTTATCGGAGCTGTGGTCGCAAGGTTGTCGGTGCCTGTCGTGGTGGCAACCCTCAAACCGGTTGGTGGACACCTTCGGTGTGGGATGCTGTCAGGCTGCAGAAGGAGTCCTATCTGGCCTTTTTGGCCTGTGGGACTCCAGAAGCAGCTGATGGATACCGGCAGGCGAAGCGGCTTGCAGCTCTGGTGGTTGCTGAGGCAAAAACTCTGGCGTGGGAGGAGTTTGGAGAGACCATGGAGAAAGACTTCCGTATGGCTTCGAGGCGACTCTGATCCACCATCCGGCGTCTCAGGAGGGGGAAGTAGTGTAGCACCAACACTGTTTACAGTGGGGGTGGTGTGCTACTGACCTCGACTCGGGACGTTGTAGGTCGGTGGGCAGAGTATTTCGAAGACCTCCTCAATCCCACCAACATGCCTTCCATTGAGGAAGCTGAACCTGGGGACTCTGGGTTGGGCTCTCCAATCCCTGGGGACGAAGTCGCTGAGGTAGTTAAAAAGCTCCTCGGTGGCAGGGCCCCGGGGGTTGATGAGATTTGCCCAGAGTATCTTAAGGCTCTGGATGTCGTAGGGTTGTGTTGGTTAACACGACTCTGCAGTATCGCATGGACATCGGGGGCAGTTCCCCTGGATTGGCAGACTGGGGTGGTGGTCCTCCTGTTTAAAAAGGGGGACCCAATTATAGAGGGATCACACTCTTAAGCCTCCCGGCAAGGTCTATTCGGGGGTACTGGAGAGGAGGGTCCGTCGGATAGTCGAACCTCGGATTTTGGAAGAGCAGTGTGGTTTTCGTCCTGGTTGTGGAACACTGGACCAGCTCTACACCCTCAGCAGGGTCCTGGAGGGTGCATGGGAGTTCGCCCAACCAATCTACATGTGCTTTGTGGACTTGGAGAAGGTGTTCGACCGTGTCCCTTGGGGGTGCCCTGTGGGGGGTTCTCCGGGAGTACGGGGTACCGGGCCCTTTGATACGGGCTGCCAGGTCTCTGTATGACCGGTGTCAGAGTCTGGTCCGCATTGCTGGCAATAAGTCGGGCTCATTCCCGGTGAGGATTGGACTCCGCCAGGGCTGCCCTTTGTCACCAATTCTGTTCATTACTTTTATGGACAGAATTTCTAGGGGCAGCCAGGGTGTTGAGGGTATCAGTTTTGGTGGCCTTAGGATTGCATCTCTTCTTTTTGCGGATGATGTGGTCCTATTGGCTTCATCGGGATGTGATCTGCAGCTCTCGCTGGAACGGTTCGCAGCAGAGTGTGAAGCGGCCGGGATGAGGATCAGTGCCTCCAAGTCCGAGACTATGGTCTTGAGTCGGAAAAGGGTAGAGTGCCTTCTCCGGGTCGAGGGAGATGTCCTTCCTCAAGTGGAGGAGTTCAAATGGTAAATGGACTGAACTTATATAGCGCTTTTCCAGTCATTTTGACCACTCAAAGCGCTTTACACTAGTCACATTCACCCATTCACACACACATTCATACACCGATACGCAGACCGGTAGGCAATTTAGGGTTGAGAGGCAGAGGCACATCAACATGTGGCAGGAGGAAGCTGGAATCGAACCTACAACCTTCCGATTGCAAGACGACAACTCTGCCACACAGCCACAGCTGCCCTCAAGTATCTCGGGAGATCGATAGGCGGATTGGTGCAGCGTCTGCTGTACCGGTCCATCGTCGTGAAGAGAGAGCTGAGTCAAAAAGCGAAGCTCTCGATTTACTGGTCGATCTACGTTCCTACCCTCATCTATGGTCATGAGCTTTGGGTAATGACCGAAAGAACGAGATTGCGGATACAAGCGGCTGAAATGGGTTTTCTCCGTAGGGTGGCTGGGCTCTCCCTTAGAGTACCCGAAACACCTCCCTGATGAGGTGTTTCGGGTACGTCCCACCGGGAGGAGGCCCCGGGGTAGACCCAGGACACGCTGGAGGGACTACGTCTCTCGGCTGGCTTGGGAACGTCTCGGGATTCCCCCGGAGGAGCTGGAGGAAGGGCTGGGGAGAGGGAAGTCTGGGCCTCCCTTCTTAAGCTGCTACCCCCACGACCCGACCTCGGATAAGCGGCAGAAGATGGATGGATGGAAAGCTGTGGGCAGCTTTCTGACAGAGCTTCAGTTTAGCGCCTAAAATGCAAGACATTGGAACTATTTATTAGCTTGTGATGTGAATTTTCCTTTTTCCATTGGATTAAAAATAAATAAAGGCTATTGATTTGCACCTTTTGACTCCAATGCCCATCAGAAGCACAATCTCAGGGTTCTCCATAGCTGAGAGTCTCTGCAAGCATCAGCTGCTATGATCATGGCCCGCCAGTGAGGAACAGAGAATATAATGGAAAAGTTCACTTCCTGGGTTAGAACTGCACTGCACATTAACCAGCTAGTGCACAACTTGCCAGCGGAAAAGCACCTCAAGTCACCCGAGATATTTAATTCCATTTTCTGAGATGGTAGATAGATAGTATCTCGTAATTGCTCTGGTTTATAAAATGAAACCTTCGGCTCCTCCAGGTGTCTTCTTTTTTTATTTACAGACACACTTTTCTATAAATTGTCAACCTATCATCAAATAGATTGATGACACTCAGATGGTTTTCTTTTCAACTGAAAAGAAAACACAAACGGTCAACTCTATTTCAAGGTCTGTAACCCTAAACCAGCACTAAACGTTCCTCTTGATAAGTAGAAAATAAAACTTTAACGCAAGGCTATCCAACTAAATCATCTAGCCACAAGGTAGTATATAAACAGCAAACAGACAGTTCAATGCTGCAGTATGTAAGTATTAGAAAATGTATTCTTTACATATTTGTTAAAACCGTCACCATGTCACAACACTATGTTGAGACAGATAATCCATGAAAAAAAAGAATGAAGCTAGGAAGAGGGCCTTAGCAGTGATAGTTTTAATAAATATGTGAAAACCATTTTCTATACAAGTTAAATACTGAAGCTTCAATGAGTACCTCTTACTGATTTCATTTATTTTTTAATGAACTCATTTGTGGGGCAGACTGAAATCAACATCCTCATCAAGCATAATGTAGTTGGTATCAATATGCCTAAGGTCATCATCTGTTGGCAGAAATATAACAATCTAAATTATGCTGTCAATCGTAGTCTAAACATGTGATTTTTATTTTTACCTCAGAGTTTGACATAGTAAGGGTTGTTACAGCTCTAGTGGTATACTCGCACCGAGCCTATCATGCTATAATGTTTCTATGTGGTCATCATGGACTACATGATGCCCATGATGTAGCCCATGATGTAGGACAGAAAAACTTAAAATCTGATAAATAGGCCTATGTACAGCATAAGATACTAAACAATATATTTAGATTTATGACAAATGCTTATACCATGAGCCTAAATTACATGAATCTCAAAAAACTCAATTTGTCCAAAGGGGTAGTTAACTTCATTAGCTGATAACTATGACTCAGCTACTTTGGAAGGGCGTCCATACCAAAATATAACACAACAAATGCTCACTTTAAATCTGCTAGAGACACGTATCATTTAAAAAAATATGGGAAGACTTTTCCACCCTGAGATGGACCAAAATCTAAGCGCCATCTGGCCCATGGACTACAACGTAGAAATCATTGATGCACTTAGTCATTTGCACTTGAAATCTCACATTTGATGAGTAAGCCCAATTTAGAAAAAAAGTATCAATCTAAATTTGTAAAAATTTCTTTATACTTTTTTCTAAATAAATTTTTACAAATTTATATTAAGATACTTTTTTCTCCAACAGAAAACATTGTGCAAATTGTAATCATGTTTTTAAAAGAAACTCATTTAATTGCTTAAATTCTTTAGTACTTATAATAAATTTTAGAGTTTTTATTAATAATAAGATAATACTTTATTGATCCCCAATGGGGAGGGAAATTTGCGTGTCCCACCAAAGCACATAACATTAATTTAAAAAATAACTGTATTAAAACTGGGGTGCGGCTATACAGAGCCAATCATAGCATTTCATGCAGAGATGAAATGCTCTTTGCATTTCTACCTTTTGTGTTCTAACCCAAAGAGAAAACACTTTTGTGCTAGAACACTTTAACCTAAAAGTGTTCTCAAGTAAACCAACTAATAAAGACAAAAGGATTATCTTTCATAATCCATTTATTTAGAAAAATATTCATGATACATCAATTACGATTTTCAAGTACTAGTTTTGTCCTGCTATTGCAGGACAAAACTAACCCAATATATTGTTTATCATACATGGATGGTTTTCACATTTCCTGAATAGGATCTAAAAGAAATGTGTCTAAACAGCGATTTACTATGGTAGACAAAACTCAATCCACCAATAAAATGAATGGTGACCCATCCTTTTTCTGCCTACTCAACATTTCCTGTTCCTGAGAAAATTGTCCGGAACCAAATTAGGAAATGGCCACAGACAAGCAGTTTAACTTGTACATTTGAGCACAAACCACATTATATGTTGCTTATGTGTCTCAATCACCAATCACTAATTTGGTATAAAAAACTACAATTAAGGTTTCTTCACAATGATTATCACAACTAAACATCAAATTGTAACCAACCCTTCATAAAAAAATGACTTAATTCTTAAGATGTTTCCACAGAAAGTTTTAACTTTATGATGGTGAAAAACATAAAACTTCCCTGCCGCCACACCGTCCTAGGGTTTTAGTCCTTCCTTTTAATTTAAAATCTCTACTCTTGATGTCAAAATGATAAGAAATCAATAACAAAGGACTTACGATCTGTTTCTCTGTGTACTTGTTGGAGCTAAGTAAATTGACTGCCTCCATGTGTCCAAAATCAATATCATGGCCCAGCAGGAAGATGAAGAGCAGCTTGCAGACATATTTCTTCTTACTGTAACCATCCAGAGCCTTGTCACCTTTGAACTTGGAGCGGATGTTGGCGAGCTCCTTATTTATCCGTTTGATTTCAGCCTCCTTGCTCTTACCTGAGAGATGGAAAAATGTACCACAGTTTTATTATCAGAAAGGTAGCCATGAGTAATCTAGTTTAAATTAAATCTCTTATATTCAAGAAAAAAGCTAAAACATTTTAAGTCATCACTTCTTGAGCATAAAGTGACCAGTCTTTAAAATGACAGAAAATGCAGAATACATCTCAGAATGTGAAAACTAGCATTCTGGGACTTTATATTTTATATTCATCCAAAATATAACAATGGCTTTTACAGCTATACAAACTGACAGTGGTGCCCAGTGTGTGAGGTTCTTATTTTTTCAGCTATATAAGAACACGATGTGTTTTCTTTGTAAAAGTAATGTACCAGTTTCACAAATGGTTACTTGGGAATTTCAGTCAAAATACTATTTGTATCAGTGTTACCACAACAAATGCTCACTTTAAATCTGCTAGTGAGCCAAACAACCAATCCAAGTCAGGCTTCAGACAAGTTTCAGGGCATCCTATTTACTGAACAACTCTGATTCAATGAAAACGTTTTTCATAACATTCTACAAGAAAACAAGCCTCAGAACATCAAAGTCATGTTTTTATTTCCCACAACTAATCAAAAATCCCAATGACAGGAGTCAACAACCTTAACTAAGTCAAAGAACTGATTTAAAGTAAATAATAAGCAGGTACACTGTTGTGAAAAAGCCACCAAGAGCCTCCCAAAATATGCCTTTGGTAAAAACAGTGTTGAAGATAAGGAGAAATCAGATCGCTTAGATGTTTTAGTTTGTTTTTTTTTTTATTCTGAGCCTTTGATTGCAAATAATTCACATAGCAAAAACAGACTTTTAATATACGTTTAATCTGAATATATATACATATTTATAACACATGCACATAGATATATAGATAGGAATATATAATATTTTACAAAAGTCAGACAATAGCAAAGGAAAATAACTCACTGCTCAAGGAAAATAAATTAAAACAAATGGCAATGTCTAGATAAATTCCTGGATAAGGAGACTCTTCAGGGACATCAAGAACTCACTAAAGAGCACCAAGGATAATGCAGAAAATGACAAGCAATTGTTTGAAATGTAGTTTCATAATAAACTACCGCACATAATTACAGCAATGCTGCTTGAAATAGTTATATTTTTCATAATATTGCATTTATTATCGATTGCCTCAATTATCCCGAAACTGTGTTTTCTAGCTGATAAATGCTGCGGAACCCAAAATTACAGAGTTTATGCTCCACTCCTCATGACTGCCGATTGACCTGTTAGGTTCTAAAAATCTGATGTTTTTGTTGTTGGTTGAAGTATACATTACTGATGTTTGCATCAGTAATGCTTTCTGCTTGAACCTGGCTAGGGATGTCCAAGTCCAGGCCAGAATTTTATGTAATTTAGCCCTGTTTAAAACAGAGAGCAATTAGGCACAGCTGGATGAGGCTAATCTCATGCTAAAAGCCATTTTAGGATGCCAAAAGCAATTATAAATATCACCTATGTCTTTGTTTAGAAATAAATGTTGTTTTATTTATTTGGAAACCATTTTGGAAGAACTTAATAGCTTGCGATATACTTAACATGTACATGTTCTGTTTGATAAGTAGGATCAGTGGGATATGTGTGATTGAAATAAAACATTTTTTTAAAGTCCCTTGAGGACACGTTTGTTCTGAACTGGCATTAAATAAACTAAACCGAATTACATGTTTTGTCCCAAAACCTGGAACATGCGTTAGCATTTTTATACAATTGTCACGAGTTG
Source organism: Poeciliopsis prolifica (assembly GCF_027474105.1). Taxonomy (NCBI): domain Eukaryota; kingdom Metazoa; phylum Chordata; class Actinopteri; order Cyprinodontiformes; family Poeciliidae; genus Poeciliopsis; species Poeciliopsis prolifica. The sequence goes on along the minus strand of NW_026562496.1, from coordinate 685,102 downwards.
AGCTTAACAGTGTATCTTAATTAATTGAGGGGAGGGGTCATGTCAGGGTGCTTTAATCCTTCATTCCCTACAAACAGGCCTATGCACCTGACACAAGCTGCTAATGCTTCAAGGTGGCAGTACTATGAGCTTAAAACGATGCTAATTCGGATGTTTTATAAATTCAGAAAATCAAGAGCCTTTTAATTACACTTAAGTATTAGACTGCACTAAGTGTGGTTGTATAAAGGTTAGGTTTAAAGTAACATTTGAGCATAGTTACAGTGTGTGGAGTACCACGTCACTTCACTGAGTCTCCGTGAAACCAACCAACTATAGTGTAAAACCTGTGCGGTCGGGATAAAATGAAACATTTCAGTAAACAGATAAAAGTAAAGTCACTTACAGTTTCTAATGTCCGAGATGAAAACGGCTAACCCGCGCATTCCATCTCCCTTCGACACAGCCGGCATTTTTGCAGATTCCTTTCCTCACTCCGGCCTTCTCTTGGAAAAACAAGCCGATGCTGGACAACCTTTCACGCTGGACTGGGGGGAAGATGGCCAACTTAACGTTCAGAAGGAGTTAGCTAATTTGCACGTCCAGTCGCTCCTCACAATTCGGCAAATAACACTTGTCCAACTTCAGACTGTAAGTTTGACGGTGGCTAGTCTAAGTTCTGGACGGAGAGGAAGAGTCCAGCAGCTTTCCTTGTTAGCTGGCTTGTTTCCGCTAGCTATGACAAGCTAACGTTATTTCATTCAAACCTGACCTCACTCGGGCTTGAAGTGACGCGCAACACCTAGAAGAACAAGCCTTTGAGCTTAAAAATGTCTACTAGTCGGATGTCTTGGAGATGAAAGCAGACAGGCGTGTTCGTATGAATGTCGATTGGAAAATGATGTTAAGTTTCTTCGACTCGCGCGGACCGTTAAGCTACTTCAACAGCTAGCTGGCTAACTATATCATTCAAAAACAGCTAAACATCACCAGCTAACCCGAATAACTCGGCAGGGTTTACCTTGCCACGGAACGATAGAAATCTGCGGTACTGTCTGTTTTTGTTGTCGTAAGAGTTGACCTCAATGTGGTGTCCGTTGTAATGCACCAGCTTCCACTCACGATCGGAAGGCTCGTGACAGCAAAACAACGTGGCCGCGCGACGTAGCCGTGAACGTGCACGTTGTTAATACCCAACCGGGCAGGGCACGATAGAAAGCTCAGAAAGCAGGTGGAAGGAAGCACTTATATGTACCCCCAAGCCTAGTTTAAGCTATGTGGATATGCCCATAGCCGGTTTGGGGTTTGAGCAGAATTTGAGGGCTCTTCCAGGTGCCACAGCTCAACTAGTATGGAATCTTGTTTTTAAATACGTTTGTGTTTTGTTTTATTTTGTAATGTATTGCTACTTATTCTCAGACTCTGAGAAACATGTATTTATTTACTTATTCAACCTTGACGGTTGAGTCATTTGAGTCTTTTATATGTGTTTTAAATATTTTAAGTACTTTTTAAAAGTTAATTAAGCAGATTGCAATCTCTTTTGTCACTGGAGGAAATCTACCAACAGATATCATTAAACCTCCCACAGTCTTCAGATATGGAGTCATTTAGACCCCACAAGGTTTTTACTGTTTTTTTTAATATATATCTCAGTACCACGGTACAGCAGAGTAGCACTGACTCCATGTGTCCTTTTACAAGGTCTTCATTGTGTTGTTTTGGAAAGTGATGGTCTAACACATAGGTGTCAAACACTGGCCCGCGGGCCAAATTTGGCCCGCAGTGTAATTATATTTGGCCCGCGAGGCAATTTCAAATCAATATTAGAGCCGGCCCACCGGTATTATACGGTGGCAATGCGGTGATGCCACATTCACCGGTTATATTTCGAATCCATAATGCTCTACTGTTTTTTGGCATGTCAATCAGGACAGAGGCAGCAGTGGCAGAGCCAGAGGGATGGCACTTGCCACCCCCAACAGAGCCCTGGCCACCCTTACTGCCACCCCACTGGAAATGGTCATTTTAAAATATAATACTTATGAGATCGGCAAAGATTTGCCAGGAAAACTGTAATTTCCGACTGTCCCTGAAAGCAGCCCGATACCGGACGCTGTTCATTGGTTAAACTGACATGTGGGTCCTGCTTGATCCAAAACACACCCGTGGCTTTAGAGTTACACCGTCAAGGAGTTCTGCAGGTATTTACATTTTACCGCTCACCGGTAACCGCTGTTACCTTCCTAATGAGAGGCGGCACTTGTCCTACATTTCTAAAAAAAAAAAATAAAAAAAATAAAAAAATGGTTGTGCACCGCTGCATAGTGCCTCGTTTATTATATTAGCCATGCTAGTGCTGATAGATTGTGTTTTAGACAGATTCTTTTAACATATGTTTTAGTGCACATGCCCTCTAATGTTTTATATCTCCCAGCTCTTGCTTGAAATGTGTGTGGTAAGAATATGAGAAAAACCATTAAGTTTTATGACTGAAATGTAAGTAGGCTATGTAATATGAAAGCTTTGAATTATAACCTCACTAGTTGTATTAATTAATTTTAAACGAAAGGAAACAAATATTTTTTCCTTTCGTTCCATGGAACGGTCCATTTGTATATGGACCCCTCTGATAAAGCCTTGCTCACTTTGGCCACCCCTTGAAAAAAAGTCTAGCTCCGCCACTGAGAGGCAGACACGCCTTCTCCTCTGTGTCAGTAGCACTTATGGTAGAGGACATGGGTGTATTATGAAGGTGGTGATCCGTCTTCTTGCGCACCAGCACTTACCTATGAGCAACTTTTCTCCTCATAAAAAAATGACTAAAACATCTCACAGGAGACGTCTGACTGACGAACACCTTTTTTTCGATAATGAATCGTTTCGTCAGCTCAAACCACGAGGCCCGACATTGATGAACTCAATGTCATTAATGACAGAGTAGATCAGTGTGGCGCAAAATGAGCAATAAATAAGTTTTCTATGCACCTTTTCTTGTTACGCCAAGGCCTGAATGGTTTATTCATAGTTTATTTAATGATTTATTTTCAAATTTATTAGCCTGTGTACAAACCTAATTTTGACATTTAGGTCAGAAAGGAGGCATTCAATTTTTATTTAAATTTTATTTAATATGTTTTAATATTTTATTTCATATATTAAATATATTTTATTTATTATATTTTATTTAATATAATAATATGTTTTATTATTATTAGCAACTCAATTTTGCACACCTGTACTTTGTGAAGAGGTTTTATTCGTATTAAATGATGTTCCTTTATGTGTCATATAAATGTAATGTTTTTTGAATCACAGTCAAGGTGTTTTTCTGTGCAGCTGGAAACGGTGTACAAACTAATGAACCAAGATGTGTCTACTGAAGTAAGTTTCCAGGTTTGCTGAACTTCCCCAGACAGTTATTTGGGAACTCGCTGTTTTTCCCGTGGCCTTCCCTGCATGGAGACAGAGTGTTTAGTTTTCACCTCCCGTAAACACTACAGTGAATGAGCATACAAGGTTTCGTATGTTTTCCTTTGTTTCTTTTGTTTGGTCTTCGAAGATTGAGTCTCCGCCTCGGTAGTAAAGAGAGATGAATAAAGTAACTATGCAACTCTGGGTTCCTCAGAGCGGATCCTAATTTGTGCCTAATGCAGTATATTTCTTGCTCTCCGTCTGCAGATGTATTAAAGATTGTTTTTGCTCCCTAACTTTTGTCTGGATCTCAGTCTCTGAATTGTGCACTTCACAACTTTTAAGTTAGATAAGCTTTGCTTGTTCAATATTTATTGTTATATTAGAACTAGTTTGGGTCCATATCAAAAGATTCATTTGTTCAACCTTGGCCCGCGACTTTGTTCAATTTAAAGTTTTGGCTCACTGTGTATTTGAGTTTGACACCTCTGGTCTAACAGGACAACAACCCCACTTTCCTGCTGTCTGACTGCAACATTTTCTGTGCTCCTGAGGATTGTGATAAGACATGGAAGAGTTAAAGAAGCCTTGAACATGACCTATCCCCCTGTTAAAAATCTTGCTTGCATGCCAACATAAAGTAACTTAAAAACAGACTGCTATCGATAGACACCAGCCCCCTGCAGCCCTGCAAGAATAAGCAGATATAGCCAATGGATGGATCAAATATTCAAAATTTATTTAAATGATACATACGTGTAAATTAAAAAGTAGAAGAGAGGGCATCCCACTTGCAGAGACAGAATGCCCTTGGTATATTGTCCACTCTCAACCATGGCACCTTTTCAGGATCTGTTCCCCACTTCTTCAAGGCTGTCTATGCCTGTCGTGGCGCCCATGAGTGGATTGGTTGGCGCCAATCCACTCGCTAACCCTCGAGTGAACACCTTTGATGAGGGATGCTGTCAGGCTGAAGAAGGAGTCTGATCAGGTCTGTTTGGCCTGTCGGACCCCAGAAGCAGCTGATGGGTGCCACCAGTTCAAGTGGCATTCAGCTTGGGTGGTTGTTGAGGCAACAACTCTGACATGGGAAGAGTTCGGAGAGGCTAAGTGAAAGACTTCTACACGGCTTCAAGGTGATTTAGGAGCATCTCAGGAGGGGATGTCCTTCTGACCACACCTCAGGATGTTGTGGGCCAGTAAGAAGAATACTTTGAATGCCTCCTCAATCCCACCAACACGCCTTCCACTGAGGAAGCGGATCCTGGGTACTCTGGAACAAGTTGTCTAATCTCTGGCGATGAGGTCACCGAGGTCCTTAAAGAGGTCCTTGGTGGCAAGGCCCCAGAAGTAGATGAGATTTGCTCCGATCAGTTCAAAGTGCTTTCCATGACAAAGACAGGACACAATAAACAATTAAGTTGACAACCTGAAATGGCAAAAAAACAACAAACATTGCATGCTTTTAAATGCCAACATTGCCATCATAACATTGCCATTATGCCATCATAATCGTCAGGAAAGAATTAATCAATGTTCCAATTATTAATCAAAGGCAACTCCATACAAATGGAATTTTAGCCTTGATTTATAGGGACTCAATGTTTCAGCTGATTAGCAGTCTTCTGGAAAGTGTTTCAGATTAGAGGAGGATAAAACTGAATGCTGTTTGCTTCTCCATTTTTGATTCTGGTTCTGAGAATTAGTACAACAAATTCTGTCCAACTGTTTAAAGGAGACATCTTTCATTTTGTTGTTTATCAAAAGTTTCTGATAATACGCCTGTCCCCTTTTCCAACAGAAAACAGCTGAAGGTACAGAATAAACATCTTGTTAGATGTTAAAATTAATTATATGTGAATGTGTGCATTTTCCAAGCTCTTCATAGAGAAACATATACAATGTTAAAACTGCACCAAAGTGCTGTACAAAGACACTGTTAATAGATTTTAAACACAGATTAAGATAATGGAAAAATTCACTGGGTCTGGAATGTGACCTTTATATAATTTGATTTAAAAAAAAGTTCACATTAAAAGGGTATGGGTTGTTTTTTTCAATTTAACAAGTACAAGAGAACAAGTTTTACCAATGGTGGTGTCAGTTAGTAATCAACATCACAATTCTAAGAGGCTCTCAGAAACCAAGTAAGAGCATAAACCTTGGCTCACATATTTAATTTATTACACAATCAAACACAGTATCACGCTCCTCAGAAATTGCAGCAAGGATAAGCCTTTCTTTCTTCCTTCTATGGTTGTTAAGCGGAGAACTGCCGGTAGATGTCAGTAAGCTCCTAAAGAGTACGGTTGGAACTGTTTGGATGAAAGGGAAGTAGTCGAGGAAGAAGTCAACTACGTTCAGCAGAAGATCGAAATGGCCGCGCCAGCAGAGAGGATGGAGGTAAGATCTTAGCGGAGTAAACACGACAACTGACTTTCACAGCTCTGTTAGATTCACTCACACTATACCTTAGTTCACAACAGAATTAGGAATATATGTCTCGGTCTCTACTTGTTTTCAGATTCGGCCTCGTAGTTAACGAGCAGCAAAGCGTCCATTTTATATCAGCGTCAAGGTTTAATAATGATGCCTTTAGTCATTCATTTCTGTCGCAATTGAAAAAGATTAAAAAAATACAAGTATACACTCAATGGGGTGTTTTTTTTATTGAGCGGTTAATGTAAGTTAACCGCACAAGAGCGGATGATTCCCCCCCCCCCCCATGTGGTATGCTGCCTCAACCGGTTGGACCGCATGGGCTCCAACGTGTTAGCATCTGGAGCTAGTTGAGCTAGCCGCTTATAAAGGGATGCTGCGTTCATTTCCGCTGGTTCTTCATTCACCTGGGAACCAAAGCCCACACAATTCAGCGAACACATTTACTCTTCTCCTGGGAATTTTCCCGGTTTTCCTTAAGCACATTTTTCTGAGCGTAACAATTAAGTTCAGAGAAAAGTTCGCCGGTGTTCGAAGTACTCAACGCTAATAACTGGAAAGAGCAGGCATGGGAGGTCTTGAGACCTCCCCTCTTCCCATCCGCGGTTGTTAGACCTGCATGGTTCCCCTCAGAAAACTTACTAGTTCCGAACGTCGGGGTACTGATTCGGTCCACCGTGTTTATGTATTAAGGTGTCAAGTTGACACGAAAGTTGAAAATATTACTGGGTAATTATGTTACTGGAATACTTTGCCGACAATTCGTAAGCCTTCAATTTTAGAATCTTAAAAACAACAAATAATAATAATAAAAAACCCAATTAAAATAAATAAATAATTTGCATTTCTGTTAAATCCAAATTGAGTCAGCAGCTCCTTGTTGTGCGATCTTAACTCCCTTACTAAGGCACAGGTGTCAAACTCCAGTCCTCAAGGGCTGTGTCCTGCAACTTTTAGATGTGCCTCTGCTGCACCACACCTCAATAGAATAATTGAGTCATGAGCAAGGCTCTGGAGAACTGATCTTCACAGGAAGGAGGTAATTAAGCTATTTAATTCCAGTGTTTTGTACCTGTGGCACATCTTAACACTGCAGGTCATGGCCCTAGAGGACTGGAATTTGACACCAAAACTCCAAAGTAAAGCAGCTGAAATGAATTTTAAATTCAAAATCTATTTTGCGTAAAACTGTCTTTTACTTATCAAGTCAACTACATTTAATGAATTTTTTTATCATGTATTTTTGGTTTAAAATAAACATAAATTATTTGCTTGTCTGTTAAATCCAAATTAAGTCATCATGTTTTTAGGTGGACTTAAGAACATGATGTAATGCTACTCACATTTACAACTGGCCCAAGGCATAAATGAACTAAACAGCTGTTTATAAGGCAAGGCACACCAGAAATGCTAAATTTTAACACAGACCACATATACAGAAATTTAACATTTGTCTTCTGAGAATGTCAATACTGTTAAATTGGATTTAATGGTTTCAGCACAGATACATTAACACTCTCCAAGCAGATGTTGCAGATTTGCAACAGCTCAGTGCTACTTAGCTAGTCTTTGCAAGTAATTTGACCCTGAGAGGGTTAAAACATTAAACCAGTCTGCAACCAGTCTCAAGGAGACTGGTTGCAGAACCAGAGCCATGTGTTGAGTTGAGGCTGACTATTTCTCGGTAGAACTTCTCAACCTCACACACCAGTTAAGGCTCCTTCCCCACCACAGAAATGACATTCCATGTCCCAATAGCTAGCTTCTGCAACCGAGGTCGGCAAAGGTCCCCACACTCAGCTTCCACCTAGGCCTGTCACAATACAGATTTTGCTGGGCGATAAATTGTCTCAAAAATTATTGCGATAAACGATAATATTGTTTGAAGACCTTTTTACATTGATTTAATGAAAATTACGTAATAATACATGCGATTTCCAAAAATAGATACACTTTACTGTCAAAAGAACACTTAACACTGGGATTGATACACAAAATAAATAAAACAATCAAAACCAAAAATAAAATAGATTCTCAGTCTCCATTAACAATACATGTACTTGAATAAAATCTAAACAACATAAAGCCAAAGTGGAAATAAATACTCCATTCAACCAAAAGAGTGCAGATGATGAAGTCTGTATTGTATATTGCCCTTCAGTAATCATTAGATTTTAATAGAGAAGACATCCGACTGCCTGACGCAATAGTTCAAACTACAGGATATTTTTACCCCGAACGACAATCTTAGAATGTTCTTCGTTCTGCGATTGTCACTTGTGTGTGTGTTACGGTGTATCGTCGTGGCCGCTCCAATTTAAATCAAGGATTTGCCCAGACTGGGAGCTTAGCAGCTTGTTGAATGTGACCGGTAGCCAATCAGAAAGCGCGGATTCTCCTTGCGCTTTCTGAGGGGAAACACGGAGGAAATCCCGAATAGCTGACACGATGCAACCCGAAGTCTAGCAGACATCGCAGATGATGCTTTGAAACATTAATGTTTAACCAACAGTTCCTGCAAAGAAAGTATAAATAACTAGGGGAGGAGTTGGAGCGAAATTTCTACCAGAAAACCTGGGAACTTTTCAGCTGTTCTGCGTTAACGTGACATAAAATGGTTATACTGATTTTCATTCAGTCAGGACTGACAGTAGTCACATGCATTGCAGGCAGATAGATTGTATCAAGGAATTGATTAATGCCTGGTTTCAAAAGTAGTGAACTGGACTTATTATTTTGTGTCCATTGTTGTACACCACACGGTTTCGATCGAACCATTACACCGATGATTTCTGTCGGCTAATGTGTCTCTCAGGTTTTGATAATGGGCCGACAATCAGCAACAGAAGATGGTGCAGCGCGCACTGGGCATTACACTAAGGAAATGAGGAAGGGAGGGTCAGTGGAGAGCACCGAAGTTGAGCCTTTTTTCATTCAGTGTCATCAACAGTAAGAGAAATAAAGGCCGGAAGAAACGATATAACCGATAATTGAAATGAGGTCGATAGTTTTAATTTATCGTGCAATTAATTGATTTATCGTTTATCGCGACAAGCCTACTTCCACCCATCCCACACTGCACCCGACCTCTTCCTTTTGGCCCCTCTCACGGGGAGAGAGCCCAATGAAGGGGGATCCATGTCTCTATGGGCTATGCCCAGCCTGGCTTCAGAGTGTGGTTCCGGTGACCCATGTCCCGGCGAGGGAACACAACAACTTTACTCATCATTAGTGGGTGACCCTACCAGGGGCATGAAGCCCCCAGGCAGCGTAGTTACTGGGACACTCAGACCCTTCCACCACGATGAGATGCCAACCAGAATGTCCTACATCTTTATCTCTCATGTTATTTTTCTGAATGTGTGGATTGAATAATCTCAGAATGAATCTTTTTCAAGAAAAAAAGCTGTCATTATTATATAAGTAGGTTGTTTGTAAAGCCAGACCTTTTCAATTCAGATCATCCTCAACAATTTAGCATTTTACAGAAATAAATTAAAAACAAACAATCTTTACTTTCACGATAACTTCATCCATTCCATCAATTCAATATTCTTTTATCTATTCTAGATTTTTAAAGGGTTTTCTTAAAATTTAAATGATCAACAATTAATGTGATTTCTCAAGTTCCAGTATGAAATTGATTTTTAACACAAAAGAAATCAACAAAATCATAAGTGAAACTGATTATGAAGCTTCTGTAAACAAATTAAGCCTTCAAAAATACTGATCATCAGAATATAGAATGAGCTAATTTTAATGTATGCATTTTACATATTGCTTATTGATCCTTTCTGCCAGCTTCAGCCAGTGACTGTGTTTCCCTTTGTTGAGGTTTCTCAGGGGGAGAGTTCAGTCAAACCTGCAGCAGAGGACATGACATCAAAGGACTACTACTTTGACTCTTATGCCCATTTTGGAATTCACGAGGTAATTTTTCAGTTTTTATTTACACAACAATCTTCATTTATTTATGTTTTTTGCCTTCCAACCTGTGCTCTGCTCCCGTCTCTGCAGGAGATGCTGAAAGACGAGGTTCGCACTTTGACTTACCGCAACTCCATGTTCCACAACAAGCACTTGTTCAAGGACAAGGTGGTTCTGGATGTTGGCAGTGGAACGGGCATCCTCTGCATGTTTGCAGCCAAAGCTGGAGCCAAGAAAGTCATAGGGGTATGCATTCAGTTCCACTTCAGCCGCTCCACTTGTCTGGCTCTCCAGGTTAACTGTATGCTTGGACTTTGTTTTTCCAGATAGAGTGCAGTAGCATTTCAGACTATGCTGTGAAAATTGTGAAGGCCAACAATCTGGATGATGGTGAGTCCATGGAAACCAGCAGGACTCAGAATAAGGAGGAGTCAAGGGTCCAATCTGTGCTCTTTTCCCTGCAGTTGTGACCATCATTAAGGGGAAGGTGGAGGAAGTGGAGCTGCCTGTGGAAGGAGTTGATATTATCATCTCGGAGTGGATGGGATACTGCCTCTTTTACGAGTCCATGCTCAATACAGTCATTTATGCCAGAGACAAATGGCTGGTATGTATTGGTGGAGATGTTGCTAATTGAAAGTTTTAACTAAGGATGTGCTGACCCACTTTTTTTCCATTTCCATTACCAATATAGATATGAGTTTCAGGTATCGGCGGATACCAAGCCAATTCAGAAAGTCAGTGCTGAATTGACACAAAACATTTCTTTTTTTAAGCAGAGACATAAACATTCTGAATTACAAATTTATTTTAGAACCTGTTGCATAAGGAGCCCTTATTCGGGCTGTTCCTCCTACAATGAGAGAAAATTGGATGATGGGACAGAGTAGAACCCTGAGGATGGAAGTCCTCTTGTTTGTGTTGTGATCTCTAAGTTTTTGCTGTTTCTGTGTTTGAACTGTCAGCATAGCCTAGCTGGTATGACTAATGGTAATATTAGAGCAGCTTCATGGAATATTAAAGGTCTTGTTAATCTTGTTAAAAGCAACAGAGTAATGTCCAAGATAAAAAGGACAAAATCCAGATTATGCTTCTTTAAGAAACTTATTTATCCCCAGCAAGTTGCATGCATGTTGGGCCTTTAATTAGTCTGGTTGATCACGATGCTGTGGTTAGGTTGATGTACCCTCAATTCAACTAAATAAAATGGATTTAGATCCACAATTATCTGACCTTTTGGGGGAAAACACTACACTATACATTAATTTTTGTAGATGAGGGCTACTGCAGTGAATTTTTTGTAATTTTTAATTTCTGTTCTTAGGTTTTAATATAATAAAAACTGAAAATGTTTTCAAAAAGGTGATGGCTACATTTTCCTACATTTTGCGCAGTTTCCAATATAATAAGAAAATAGATCTAAAAATGACAGGTACTTTTAAGTCATTCTGTGTGAAAATCAAATGTAGTTATTTCATAAAATAGAAATAGCTAAAATATACTACTCCATTAAAAAAAGCATTTTTATGGAGTAGTAGATTTATTTATTTTCTAGTTGCAAAACATGTTTCTTTATTGTTTTTAAGAGCCATTGTGGAAGGTCCAAAGAGCCTGTTGTGGCTCCATTTTGGACTGTAGTGACAGGATTGCAACTAAAAATATTGTTTAGTCTATGGATTAATTAATTTGGATAAAAAAAAAACTAGCACATTTACAAGACCGGCTCATCAGGAGATGGATCTGAGTAATCGTTTCAGGCTTTGATAAATTATTTTTGGTGTAGTAGGTAGTTTTCCTTTGAACTGAATGGATAACTGCATTTGGCCCAAATCAGGATAGTTTCTGATGATAGTGTATTAAATGTATCATTTAGAATGATGGTCTTAATGTCTGTGTGTTTTTTTCTACTGTACCTCTCCAACAGAAACCAGATGGACTGATTTTTCCAGACAGAGCCACACTATATGTCACTGCTATTGAAGACAGGCAGTACAAAGATTACAAAATCCACTGTGAGTGACTGCTTCCAGCTTTCTCTCCTCATACCTGTCACAATAACAAATTCTGGTGGCCGATAAATTGTCCAAGAAATTATTGCAATAAACAAAAACAATATTGCCACTTACAGGCCATTGTTAACGAATGGCATAAATAGTCTAACACTGCAAATAGGCCCCTCTCAGAGGTCAATAAACTGATTTCAAAAGAACATTTAACAGGAAGTGGAAGACCTTTTAAATATAAATAATTGGGAGGGGGCTTTAAAGGGATTACATTGTTCACTTTCAGATCATCCGGTTGATGGCAGGGGTGTTGAGTGGTCTCTCCCCCACAAAATGCCACGTGTGGTTGACCATGTCACCCATATCAGAAATGCCACTTCACCTCAGTGATTGTGTCAACAAGATGGTCCCCAAGAAAGTAAACTAACATCGGGACATTTTATGTGCAGATATGTTGGTTGGATTTTTTAGTTGCTACTGTTTTACAACATAGCTGGTTCAGTGGTTCACCACAGTCATTCAGTTTGAATCCAAAGTGCTTCTCCTCACTGAGTGTTGTGCTTCGCTCTGTGATTGGAGACCAGAGCGAAAATAACTGACAGGCTCCCGACAGACTCCTAGTCACACGGTGATGCGAGACAGTGCTGCTCCGTCTCCATTAATTTATATGGAGCGAGCTTGTGCAGTGAGGCAACGGTGAGCGAACAACGTAATTTGTTGGTGTGAAATTTTGAGCTCATACCTGCAGACATGCACATGCCAGCTAGTGTTGCCACACAAGAAAGTTGAAAATTGTTCATTTGTTGTTTTCGCTGTCAGCCTGAGTGGAGGAAAACTGAGGCTTTTAACTCCGTGTGTTTAGCTGTTACCAAGGAAATGAGAGGGGAGGGACTAACTATTTTGTCAACCAGTCTCTTTGGTAGAAAGAGACGTACAACGAAAACAAACAAAGCAAGCAATAGTATCGCCCTAATTTTATTATGTACCTCATTTTAATTTATCGTGCGATTAATTGATTTATTTATCGTGATAGACTTAATGGTCTCTGTCTCTGGTGTCTGCATGTAGTCTGGGAAATGGCAGAAACAATCAAACTTCAACATTCATTCTATCTCAGCCACAGTAAATGTGCAAGAAGATGTGCTTTTTAGATCAGGAGTGTCTACATTTTTTGCCACATAGGTCAAAATTGTTCAGTCAAAAGTACTCGCAGACCAAGAAAATAAAAAAGAAACTCTAAAATCAAAAGGTTGTAGTGCTTTTTTGTAGTAATGGCTGACCCATTCAGCCTCTGCAGACATCCCATCTTTGATGACAGTCTTGTGCCCAGTCTGCACCTCTGAAGTGTTGAACCTCGGCACAGACATCACACACACCATCTTTCATTCAAATTTGGTCATTTGAGAGACGTTAGTGCAGCAGCTTCACCTGTACCTCTGTGAAAGCTTATTTTCTGAGATCTCTGCACAATTATACACAATTAATCATACGTGAAGCCACTAGGAACATGTTATCTTCCAGCGCTGTCGTATTCCAGAACTCGAACCTTCCTGGAGTAACCAGATGTACACCCCCTGTTCCCCTCTTGGGCATGGGGGAGGAAGCCCTGATTTATTATTTTTATTTGTTTAAAAATTATTTTAATAGAGGGTATATTTTTGACTGTACAACATTATTTCCTCTTGCACAGAATTTAGCTATCAACAATGCAACCTGGATTTGACTTGGGAGTGTTTCCTTTTTTTAAAATTACCATTATTTAAATATGGACAGTGTTGAAATTTATTTGACTTTAGACTGAGAAGAGTCTTACAGGCAGGATTTCAGTTGTCTTGCTGCATTGTTGCCCAAGTTCTTTTTTGTTGTCAAAATTCAGGTGACTGAGGTTTCTTTTTTGCCAGATCACACGGCCAGTAGCATTTCTCAAACAATTAAAAAGCCAATCTGTGTGATCGGTATCGGTGATCAATAGGATAAAACCTGATTAGAGAATCCCCAGAAGAAAGTAATCTCATTACTAAATTGAGTACTTTTTTACTTCTGACTTGAAGTAATATTACAAACACAGACCATGTATTAATACCCTTCCTCATCTTAAGTTTGAATTCTTTGCTATACTCTTGTGTTCCAAGCAAGCTGCTGGTTTTTCTATCTCTTGAAGGCTCAAAGGTCTGCTGATATTTTCATACATCTTCTGTTCTTTCTCTTTCTTAGAGGAGAAAGAGACCAGGATGTTCTTTTACTTCCTGGTCTATTGGTCACTTTTTTTTTGTTTACTCGTAAGTTTGTGGAGTCGTGTCAGGGTTGAAACAGCTTTGCTTGATGTCACCTGCTTCCTTCTCAGGGTGGGAGAATGTGTACGGATTTGACATGTCCTGCATCAAGGAGGTGGCAATAAAGGAACCCCTGGTGGACGTGGTGGACCCCAAGCAGCTGGTCACCAATTCCTGTCTTATCAGGGTGAGTGGACATGGACACGTCCGTAGTCGAACAAGTGGTCAGAGGATGTGTCGGGTACTATTTGTTCTGTGTGTGTGTGTTTAGGAGGTTGACATTTACACAGTGAAGGCGGAGGACCTGACCTTCACCTCACCGTTCTGCCTGCAAGTGAAGAGGAACGACTACATCCACGCTCTGGTCACCTACTTCAACATAGAGTTCACTCGCTGCCACAAGAGGATCGGCTTCTCCACCAGTCAGTGAGCTTTTCTCTTACTTGAATTAGGACCCAATCACACAGATTTCCTACAAGCAGCAGCACCAGCTCTGGTTCAGACTGAGCAACTCGGTGTCAGAAGAACCATCAGTGCAAAATAAATATATTTTTCTCTTGTTGGTTTAAAATAATATTTCAGGGGTATTCTGTTGTACGGAGCACCCTAGGAGACATGGGGGATTTTTTTTCTTTTGTGTTCCCTCACAAAAGTATATAATTCACTCACAATATTGAATTCATTTGCAATAAATTAGCAAAAACACCCTACTCTGTTTTGTGTAAACGGACTGAACTAATGTACAGTCATTTTGACCACTCAATTCACTTTACACTAGAGTCGCATTCACCCATTTGCACTCATAATACTCACACGTTATATACGCAGATCAGTAAGCAATGCCCAGAGGTATAACAACTTGTGGCAGGAGGAAGTTGAAGTTGAACCTAAAACCTTGCAATCACAAGATGACTATTCTACCCACAGAGCCAGTTGCCCCAAATATAGTCACAATGATAACAAATGTTAATTTAAAGTAGCAAATACCTTCAAAAAACATCAGTAAACAAATACCCATTCATTTAGAAAGTTCCCTGCTGTTTCAAATTTCTTCAACTTACCCAAGACACTATAATTTTACAAAGTAATTAGAATAATCGATTCTTGATCATTTTGAATTGATTCAGAATTCCCAGGAATTGTGATTCTCTAAATCATCTTAATTTTTTCCCCCCTGCATCTATAGCTGACACCAGACTTTAGGCGCTAACACAAGAAGCATTCACAATTGGGGAAAAATTTCTTTTTGAGTTTCCAGTAGGTAATGTTCAGGTGGTTTATCTTTGTGCTTCCAGGCCCAGAGTCTCCTTACACCCACTGGAAGCAGACAGTTTTTTACTTGGACGACTACCTGACCGTAAAGACCGGAGAAGAAATCTTCGGCACCTTAAGCATGAAGCCAAACGTCAAGAACAATGTAAGTGGATGAAGCAGGTCCTGCTCTACCACCTTCCACTTAGTCTCCCTAATTCTGACCCGTGTACTTTCTTGCAGAGGGACCTGGACTTTGCTGTTGATGTAGACTTCAGGGGTCAGCTGTGTGAGATGTCAAAGACTTTGGAGTACAAGATGCGTTAAGGAAGCCCCCTGCACCCCCCTTTGTGTTAGTCTTTATTAGCAGTAACAGTATACAGGTTCACTGGGAGGATGTTCTCTAGTAAAAGCTCCCGTGCAGCAACCTTTTAAAAACATAATTTTTCATAGTATTATACATTTCCACATCTTTACGTTTCAAGAAAATTGATGTGGTGATTCCTTGTGCAGTAGTCACGCTCTGCCTGGTCCCTGGCCTCAGTGTCCTTCTGGGTTCTGCTTCCAGGTCTTGTAGTTTACACATGTAAAATTTGCATCCATACAAATTGCCCAATTGTTAATGACGCGTTCCTCAGCAGCCTGCAGATCTGTTATAGCGAGACGTTACCGTCCAAAAGCAAATGGGTGGAAATCAAGGCCAAAATAAAGTTTTTCTTTCTCTTGTTTTGTATTGTTTTTGGCTGCTGCTCTTTTTAACAAATAAAGTGAATAAACAGCTGGTTTTCTTCCCTCATTCTGTGTTCATGACCTAAAAGATTCCCAACCTTTTACGGTAGAGGTGCATCAACCAGACCTTTTGTGGTCTGCAGATTTCTAATTTCCTCTGACATCTGCCCTGCCAGTTCAGATATGGACCAATTTTGATTTTGTTTTCTAATGACTGAGACAAAGGAGGAAAAATATGCTTCAGATTCTTTAGTGGATGTTTTTGAATGACAGAGTATAAAGAGGTACATATGGTGGTGCTTTTTTTTTGGAAGGGTGGGGTTCACCCAAAAACGTCAGCAATTTAAAGACTCATCTCAGAAATTTAGAAGAAACTACAAAATTTCTGAGCTCTAAAATTAAATTTTTTGACAGAAACTCCTGCAGTTTTTGTAATTTCTGACATCCTCAGATATTTCCTAAAATAAACTTTGTAATTTCTGTTTCAAAAGTTGTACAATTTCCATTTTTGAAACTCAGACGTCAAGTCGAATATTTTCAACTGTTGAGATGTCTACATGCAATGTGTCTGCCATCATGGTTATATGTATCTAACCTTAGTCTGATTACCTAAAGCCATTAATAGTCATTGTTGGATGCAATTCTAGTCTAGAAGTGCATCAATTTTACTCATCGGCAAACATCACATCGAACTTCCAAAACATACTTTATGTACAAAATATATGGCTTCATTATCTGAAGATTATTTATGTAAAGAAGCCTATCAGTGATTAGGGCCTGTGATCGGTTGATAAATCTATCAGTTATGTTGTAGGTTTTCAGTATTACTATGAGTTACTGATGCATGCTAGAGATTTTCAGTCACACCCTGCTTCACTCCAGACTCTAAACTTTATTTCATGACTGGAAGCTTTTAATAAACTTCCCTGATATTCCCAATATCAAGAAATGTCTGTCATTTGCTGATATTGGAACAGAAATACATTAGTGAGAAAAAGGACAACTGACTATTTTGATCAGAAACAGGCTGCTTGTTCAAATGTAAACATATCCACTGCCTACGGTTTGATTCTTTTTATAGGAGTTGATTATGTTTGTTGTCAATCACCATTTCAGAACTTGGCAGCACGAGTTTTGTAATCTCTGACATCCTCAAAAAACCTAACAGACTTCTGTTAGGTTTGGTGCAACTTTATTTTAATAAACCATTTGCAAAATCATGCCTGTTCATGTTTCTATGGGGTGTCGTTTGTAAAGTTACACAGTAAAACATTTACACCAATATTTGGGCTTCCCAAATATTGCAAACTAATTAGGAGACAAAATATTTAGTTCCCAAATGTTTTAAGTCTGAGCAAAAACAATTAGTTCACTATTTAGTTCCAATGTATATAATTTCCAAAATAAATATATATTTTTCAAACTCAAACCCTAATATTTATTTTCTAAGCATTTTCTTACATGCACGTTTGCTGCCCCCAATCTGTTCCCAGTCTGCACAATCCAGCCCAGTGTTGATGAATATCACAGACTATTTCGTACTTTTACGTTTTGTTCAAAATCAGGACTCTGTGTTTCTCCATGCAGACAGACTGTGATTCATGACGTCATTTAATGTTAAATTCCCTTTTCAGGGAAGAGGCTGAGGCCTCAATACCATAACAGGACGAGCCTTCTATAGTGACCAAACCATGTCCAAACAATAGACAATCGATTGTCTTCTCATCCAGGTGTTTTACAAAACCAGGATAGTGGATTAAACCATGATTTTTTGGCCATCATGGCTTAATTAAGCGTCGATTCCGTTTCACAAAAGCGGTGACACCATGGCAGATTATGCTGTGCAGCTAGCTTGCTCCAGACTTGTGAAAAATAAAAAGACTAATGGAATTAAAACGTCCTTAAAAAAGCTGTGAATATTGTGACTTTACAGAGCAAATGTTACAAGAAATTCATAAGGAACTTTGACATATTTTTTTTTTCCCCCATCTAGCCTGAGAAGAAAACTTTTGTTTTAAAAATCATTCTATATCTAAAGAAAATAAGAGCGGTCCAAAACAACTTTCTATTCCGCACCCACAAAAAATGTAGATATAGGTAGACTGTGTGGGATCATCAACCATTTAGCATAGTTAGCTTAACCAGATTATTGTTGGCCTCCATTTCACCAACATTTAATCAGTGAAGGAAAATAATTACCACATATTTAACTTGTCCCCTGTACCTTTGCCCCAGAAGAGTCAGTCAGCAGCAGCTCTCACTCATTCCCCAGTGATAAGAAACACAGTGCCCTCTGATGAGACAAAAGGTATATTTATGATAAAAATAACTTTTTTTAAACATGTGATTTAAACAGGGAATTTAATTATATGCCAAAACTAAAGTTAATTCACATTGTAAATGCTATTTTAAGCTAAGTTAAAATTATTCAGAAAAGTATGTAAATTATGCAGCAACTGATATGGCTTGACTTGCAAGTGTGTTTTTTTTGTTTGTAATTACAGTTAAGGGATTAAAAAAGTAAGTTATAATAATTCACATTGGTTATGAATCGGTGCTGCATAAATAAACAAAATTAAATGTAAGTGTAAGCCATTAAAATCAGACTTATATCATAATTTATCAACTTTAAAATCAACTTTTGCAAAGCAAAATACTATTTTCACTCTTCACAAAGAACTGTTGATAAAAGCCTGCACACGAATGCAGTAAACAATGAGGTCACATTTCTCCAAAAGATGGGAAACATCTGAAATGACCTCCAGAGAACTTTTAGCTCTCGGACTCATATATCTTGATGAGGTGTTGCAGTTCTGTGGGGAATCCAGTGAGTGGGCAGCAGTGGTTAGCCTTCACATAAGTGTAAATGCAGCAGTAACAGAAGACAAAGCCAGATGTGGACAGCACTGTGGAGTTGGCCCGGTGCTTTCGGCATAGCGGGCAGTTCTTCTCATCTGCTGTTGGTTGGACATCCTCCTGCAGATGGAGCGGGGGAGGAGGTGCAGGCAGGGAAGTGATGGTTTTAACTGTGCTCTGGTTTTCCGAGGAATACCACCACTCCAGGAACTGCAGGAAGAAGACGCCCAGAGACAGGGAGGTGGAGAGGGAGACGGCCACACCTTGCGCTGCCCGAGACATGAGCCACCATGCTCTCTGCATCAGTCTGCAACCACAGGAAAAGCATGATGTTTCTCTGTTCTCCATTCAGATATACATATTATGTTCAAGTTGTGTTCATCAAGAAATCTGGAACTAGAATCTTTTTATATAACTAATAATAATAATAATAATAATAAGTGCTAAAGAAAATCCTGAAGCTTCGTTTCCTTGATTACCAATAATATAAAAATATGACCTGTCCTCACAAACGGCCCTGAAACAGCAGAACAACACGTATGTTTTGTACTGTTCCCTTTGAACACTGAAACTGACGCCACATTTGTCCATTCCCAGGGTTTCGAGTACACCATCACCTATGACTGGGAATTAGGGTCAAAGTAAAGAAAAGAAATCAAGTGGGGGAATGAAGTCATATTAATGAGAGAAGAAAGTTGCACAAAAATTACAAGTATGAATCATAATATTGCATTTAAATTAATAATTTCACAAGAAAAAAGTCATAATATTGCAATAAACTAGAATGAAGTCTTAGTCAAATGAAGCAGTAATTTTATGTTGACTCCTACACAATAACAAATTAAAAAGAAGAATGCTGAGCATCTTGTGAAATTATACAGTGGTATCAGTTTTAGAGATAAGGACATACGTAATCTTTTAACACATTAGCATCACATTATTTTAAGTAGCAGGACTTTAAATCAGGGGTTCTCAAGTCCAGTCCTCGAGAGCTACTTACTGTCCTGCAACTTTTAGATGCAGCTTTACTCCAGCAGACCGAGATCAGCTCTGAACAGGTCTGGTAATGAGCCATTCATTTGATTCAGGTGTGTTGGAGCAGGGATGCATCTCATAGTTGCAGGATGGTAGCTCTCGAGGACTGGACTTGAGCACCCCTGCTTTAAATTAATTGAGCCAACGACTGAGTCTGTTTAGAAGAAAGAACCATGAAAAGAGCTGCTCACCTTAACATCCTGATAAGTGTCAAAGCTTTGCTCTCACTCAAACAAGTTTTTGTAGTAGGTTCATGACTTTCTTCTGCTAATATTGTGACTTTGTTCTCATAAAAATTGCTTAGTTTGGTTCTGACACCTTGTGTCAGGATTGTGCCAGCATCACCTCCAGCTTGGCCTGCAGGCCAGGATTCTAACCTAAGATCTGCAGAAACTGAGTGCAGTGCACCTTTTTTCTGAAAATAAAGAAGCATTTGCTGTACTTCTTCAAACAACGATACTTGTTTAATGGTTCAGCTCTTTTCCAGAATGTGAAGGAATCCCTCTGTAAATATCTATATTCTGTCTTTTTTCAAGTTTTATTTGTTGTGTGAAAAATTTTCTTCCTCTGCCAGCGGCATACCCTTTCCCTCCTGCTTAGGTGGGCATTTATTGTTTTATAATTTATGGTGAAAATTTTATTATAAAAGAGTTTTGATTGTTTCTCAAAACATTTCAATTGAAAATGTTAAATAGAAAAGAAAACTGACAGTATTAGGGCAAGTGTTCGGTTTTACTGTTTCTTCCACAGGACTAAAAATAAATATCAGTAGATTTATATGATTAAAAACAATTTTGTGATATACATCACACTTCTTTCAGTAGGTAGTGTCCAGAAAAAGACTGGTTAAAATGGGAATGTTTTTCCAATGTTTGTGTTTTTAGTGCTATGAATGCTGTGCCATCAGTGCCAGGCATACAGAGATCTAAAATAGAAGTAACAGTTTATCAGAATTGTTATTGTTATCACAACTGTACCTCAAAATGTTGTGATAAAATTCAATCTCCATAACACCCAGCCCTACTCCTGAAAATCCTGAATAGTTCACCAACCTGCCATCAGCCGGCCTGGGCCTGCATCTGATTTTCTGCTGTGAATCTCTGAGGTCATGTGTGGTGAGCCGTGCCAGTCTGACATTGGCCAGCCGCAGCAGGGGACTGTGTGTTCTGCTGACTCCGAAAACAAAAAGCAATTGCTGGCAGAAGATCCAGGACTGCCAGGCCGAGCTGACATATGGGTATGCTGCCACCACTGCTCT
Organism: Poeciliopsis prolifica; assembly: GCF_027474105.1. Lineage (NCBI taxonomy): Eukaryota > Metazoa > Chordata > Actinopteri > Cyprinodontiformes > Poeciliidae > Poeciliopsis > Poeciliopsis prolifica. The sequence goes on along the minus strand of NW_026562496.1, from coordinate 663,938 downwards.
GTACAACCTCTGCTTCCTGGTCTGTGGCAGCCTGATGGAGAAATCTTCCTCCTCTCTCTGCCGGGCCAACATCACCTGCAGCTTGGCCTGCAGGTAGGGCACCAGGCACAAGAGCAGCAGGGACCGCCAATGGGAACTCTTGTGCAAGCCCAGGTGAGCAGGAAGGCTACGCCCACCTGAGACTCTCTTGAGTCCATAGAAGTTCTCAGAGAAGGAGGCGCTGCACTGGGACAGGAAGTGGTTCTGCAGGAGGACATCCAGCAGCAGGTAGAGCTCATCGAAGCATTTCCAAATAAATCCAAAGTGGGACGGGTTGGATTCAGCTAGAACCTGAGACAGTTGGAGCAGCAGGGTAAGAAGAAAAGAAAAGCTTCACATAGCGTGGTACCAACAGGTAGCCTCACCTTGACTGCATGTCTCAGAGCAGGTCTGACAGCCTCCATCAGAGACTCCTGGGCCAGCACTTCAAAGATGGATGGCTGTTCATTAACAACCACGGAGGTCAGGTGGGCTCCAGCCTCCGCCATGCCTTCTGTAAGAGACAAATCTGTCACCTCCTTTATCTGGCAAAACAGATAAGATAAATGAATTAAATTAAACAGTAGAGTTATTTCTATACCCACCAGTCCCCCAAAAGTGATGCCTTCTGTTTGCGTATGGACCCATGTTCAGTCATGGTGAAAACACAGAACTTGCTTTCTGTACAATTTCACAACTTCAGTGTTTCACATGTTGTGGAGGAAATCTGAGCTGGTTTCCTGTGCATTGTTCTTTTGGTTCATGGAGGTTTGCAGACAGTGCTCAATTAGGGCTTCAAACACAAAATTTCAATCAGATTTAGTCCTGAACTTAACGGGACTGAGCAGTTTCTCTGTTTTACAGTATTCCATTGTAGACTGGTGGTCATGTTTGTGATCATAGTCTTCATCTATGAACAGTTTCTGATATTTATTCGTAGCAACGAGACATAAAATAAGGTCAGAATTTTTTTTCCATATGCAACTCACCTGTTAAAACACTTGGCTAATATAAGTTAGTCTGGAAAACCTGAAATATAGAGTCCTCTGTATCGCTGAGAAAAACTGTGCCAAAGTAATCTTTTAATTTTACCAATATGGAACAAACTGAAGCACTGAGCATCTCTCTCCTGCACCATCCTCACTCAGTTCCTTCAGACTAGCAACAGCAGCAATTAGCAAACACTTGGTGGAACTGCATATCTGCTGAGCTCACCACAGTCCAATGACTAGTGAAAATTACATTTTTCATTTAAAAGTAAATAATGACAATAAGGCACAACTAACTTAGAGATATCTAGAATTCTAATTCTGACAAGTCAAAATTCCTTTTAAGCTCTCTCCAAATGAATTAGATATCTTTAATTACACAGCTTTTCTATTTGAGATATCCTGAATTAACATTTGACTAGACAGAATGATTTTACTGATAGCTTGAATTAGTATTGTCTAGCGTTGTTGCCGCTACACCCCCCACCCCCTCTTCCTTCACTCTCTACTCTCTCAGTCACTACTTCCTCTTCTGAGAGGGGAGATGTGCTACCAGCTCTCCATCTAACGGGTAAATTGAGTTTCCTAAATCTGCTGGGATTTACCCTATCCAGAACTGAAGTAAACTCTGTTTAAGCTGGTTTCGAGACAGGATTCGCCTGACTACTAACGGCCTACATCCAGATGTCCCACCCTTCTTCCCCCTGTGAATTAGCCAGACTGAGCAGCATACAGCCAACTAGTTCCACAGAGCACATCTGTTAACGGTCGCTCCTTCTCTTTTTTTACAACTTGCACTTGTTACTGAATCAGGTTAGTTTTAGTGACTCGGGCGAGTCCCAAGGATGTAGTTTTAAATTTGGGCTAAAGCAACCTATAAAACATGACCTACTTTTCTTCCCCAGAATCAAACATCACAGCTATTTTACTACCATCAAAGAACTTTGAGGTGACTCATTAATTGAATGTTCACAACATCTTTTAGATTTTCTTTATGCTAAATATTTTATTAGTAAAGCAATTTTGCAAGGGTCAGTACAGCTTAATTAAGTAGCAGAAATAATCAAATAAGTAAAATCAATCATCTAGCCTGTCTTTCCCTAACGCTGATACTAAGAACTAAAAAGGGAACCTTTGAGAGAGACGGACGGAGTTTGGTGTCTCCAACCCCAGAACTGGCTCGATGATGAAGAAGGTGTTGCAGCAGGCGGAGGAGGTTGATTGACGAAGGCAGGGATCTCTGTTGGTCTGATGAGCTGTCATCTCTGCATGGATGATGAGGTCACACAGGACTTGGGTCTTTGTCTTTGTCTTGATCTTCATCTTTGCCTTGATCTTCATCTTTGCCTTGATCTTCATCTTTGTCTTTATCTTTGTCCTTGGGGTCTGAACCCAGCCGATGAGAGAAGTCCGATTTGAAGCCACATGTTGCGGGGCTGATGGGTTGGTCCCCGTGCGCAGGACAGTCTTCGTCCCTGTGGCCCCGGCTCTTCTTCAGCTGCAGAGTTCTTTGTCCATCTCGGTCTTGGCTCGAAGCTGCCTGGAGGATCCAACCAAAGATTCCTCTTTTGCTCTCCCCTTATATAGGGTTTATACCCGCTTTCAGTGCATTTTCATTGGCTAACACTGTTGCTGTGCTTGCTTTATTGGGTAACTGTTTGGACAGATGAACTCATCTCCATCACTGTCTTAGAGACATTTTGTCCTGATGTCTTGGCTAATGTCTCAGGGTTGCTCAACGTTCCTCCCATGTCTCTGACACATTTAAGTTGTTCAACAAGCTATCTCCTAATAAGGTCTTGGTCGTCTCTGCTTTTCCGTTAGTCCCCATTTTACCCCTAACCTCTCACCTACTATCTACCTCCAACACATCATCAGTGATCTTTAATAGCAGTTAGATGTTTTACACCATTTCAAGTTCAATGTTAAAATCACATTCATAAACCTATTAGTTTCTTTAATTTAGCATTCATTTATAAGTTTATGATAATCACAACTTATTAGTCTTTTATTATTTGATACCAAAGTTACAGTTACTTGTTTTACTTGTACGTTTTTCCACAAGTGTCAGTAAGTATTGTTATAAGTAAACCAATATTAATATAAGTACTTTACTTTAAAATTACTCAAAATGTTTAGATTTTATCCTTTGAAACTTTTATGCTTTTAAACAAGGACTGGTCTCAGCTATTTTTATAAATCTGCAAGCTGGAAACTTACTTCCTCTTTTTCCATGAAAGCTGCTCTTCCTGTCTCATCTCTCTCTCTGACTATGATTTCTTATGATTAGATATAAAAAATAAGTATAATGAAAGCTAAGTTTGCAGGAGACAAAAACAACACACACAACCAGATTTATTTTATTGCAGTCTGGGTCTACTGTTGGATCTAGATGTGATTGGTGTGACTTATTTTGAAGATAACTTTATTTGTTGTTACTGTTAACTAAAATCTCCAGCATGGGGAAGTGGGATGATCTCGGATTTTTCTTGACACTAGTCAAAATGTCAGATTTACGTAGCATTTTGCAATTTCAATAAAAAATAAAAAAACAGGCTTATAATGATGCATTAGACTTTTGTTTAAAAAGCCCAGATAGAATAATGCCAGTGAACTGTTTGTATGCTAGTGTCAGCTCTTTGATGGACGTTTTAAGAAAGCTTAAGAAACATTTATTTGCTAATTAAACAAGTGTTATAATAATCCTGTTGTTGACAAAAGTTCAATATAGGACAGTAAGATACTCATTTGTTTTTGGAAACATTAATATGATTGCCTCCTGAATGGCAATCATATTAAATGTATATTTATATTTATTATTGATTGGGGTTTTTTGTTATTACGCGAATATAGAATTACGAAATTCCATAGACTTTGGGTCTGCAATAAAATTAATTTAAATTTAGCAAGTGTCTGAAAATTTTTTAACAA